>NW_027052741.1:0-287739 GCF_011386835.1 Chrysemys picta bellii | reverse complement strand
TCCCCCACCCGCTCCCTAGTGCCCCCACATCCCCCTCAGCCCCCCCCCTCCCCCACCCGCTCCCTAGTGCCCCCACATCCCCCTCAGCCCCCATCCCCTCCCCCACCCGCTCCCTAGTGCCCCCACATCCCCCTCAGCCCCCATCCCCTCCCCCACCCGCTCCCTAGTGCCCCGACATCCCCCTCAGCCCCCACCCCTCCCCCACCCGCTCCCTAGTGCCCCGACATCCCCCTCAGCTCCCCCTCCCCTCCCCCACCCGCTCCCTAGTGCCCCGACATCTCCCTCAGCTCCCCCTCCCCTCCCCCACCCGCTCCCTAGTGCCCCGACATCCCCCTCAGCCCCCATCCCCTCCCCCACCCGCTCCCTAGTGCCCGACATCCCCCTCAGCCCCCATCCCCTCCCCCACCCGCTCCCTAGTGCCCCGACACCCCCCTCAGCCCCCATCCCCTCCCCCACCCGCTCCCTAGTGCCCCGACATCCCCCTCAGCTCCCCCTCCCCTCCCCCACCCGCTCCCTAGTGCCCCGACATCCCCCTCAGCCCCCCCATCCCCTCCCCCACCCGCTCCCTAGTGCCCCGACATCCCCCTCAGCCCCCCTCCCCTCCCCCACCCGCTCCCTAGTTCCCCGACATCCCCGTCAGCCCCCATCCCCTCCCCACCCCCTCCCTAGTGCCCCGACATCCCCCTCAGCCCCCATCCCCTCCCCCACCCGCTCCCTAGTGCCCCGACATCCCCCTCAGCCCCCCCACCCGCTCCCTAGTGCCCCGACATTTCCCTCAGCCCCATCCCCTCCCCCACCCGCTCCCTAGTGCCCCGACATCTCCCTCAGCTCCCCCCCTCCCCCACTCGCTCCCTAGTGCCCCGACATCCCCCTCAGCCCCCATCCCCCACCCGCTCCCTAGTGCCCCGACATCCCCCTCAGCCCCATCCCCTCCCCCACCCGCTCCCTAGTGCCCCGACATCCCCCTCAGCCCCATCCCCTCCCCCACCCGCTCCCTAGTGCCCCGACATCCCCCTCAGCTCCCCCCCCACCCGCTCCCTGCTCGCTAGTGCCCCGAGATCCCCCTCAGCCCCATCCCCTCCCCCACCCGCTCCCTAGTGCCCCAACATCTCCCTCAGCCCCCATCCCCTCCCCCACCCGCTCCCTAGTGCCCCGACATCCCCCTCAGCCCCCATCCCCCACCCGCTCCCTAGTGCCCCGATATCTCCCTCAGCCACCATCCCCTCCCCCACCCGCTCCCTAGTGCCCCGACATCCCCCTGAGCTCCCCCATCCCCTCCCCCACCCGCTCCCTAGTGCCCCGACATCCCCCTCAGCCCCCATCCCCCACCCGCTCCCTAGTGCCCCGACATCCCCCTCAGCCCCTATCCCCTCCCCCACCCGCTCCCTAGTGCCCCGACATCCCCCTCAGCCCCCATCCCCTCCCCCACCCGCTCCCTAGTGCCCCGACATCCCCCTCAGCTCCCCCTCCCCTCCCCCACCCGCTCCCTAGTGCCCCGACATCCCCCTCAGCCCCCATCCCCTCCCCCACACGCTCCCTAGTGCCCCGACATCCCCCTCAGCCCCCATCCCCTCCCCCACCCGCTCCCTAGTGCCCCGACATCCCTCTCAGCTCCCCCCCTCCCCCACCCGCTCCCTAGTGCCCCGACATCCCCCTCAGCCCCCATCCCCTCCCCCACCCGCTCCCTAGTGCCCCGACATCCCCCTCAGCCCCCGTCCCCTCCCGCACCCGCTCCCTAGTGCCCCGACATCCCCCTCAGCCCCATCCCCTCTCCCATCCGCTCCCTAGTGCCCCGACATCTCCCTTAGCTCCCCCTCCCCTCCCCCACCCGCTCCCTAGTGCCCCGACATCCCCCTCAGCCCCATCCCCTCCCCCACCCCCTCCCTAGTGCCCCGACATCCCCCTCAGCCCCCATCCCCTCCCCCATCCGCTCCCTAGTGCCACGACATCCCCCTCAGCCCCCATCCCCTCCCCCACCCGCTCCCTAGTGCCCCGACATCCCCCTCAGCCCCCATCCCCTCCCCCACCCGCTCCCTAGAGCCCCAACATCCCCCTCAGCTCCCCCCCTCCCGCTCCCTGCTCCCTAGTGCCCGGACATCTCCCTCAGCCCCCCAACTTACCCCACCCCCTCTGCCCCGCCCCCCCATCCACCCCATGCCCCCAGCCCCGCCCTGTGCCCCATCCACCCCCTGCCCCCCCACCCGCTCACTAGAGCTGTGACATCCCCCTCACCCCCCAACCTGCCCCGTCCGCCCCTGCCCCCAGCCCCCCATCCGCCCCCTGCGCCCATGGGGACCCCTCAGCCCCTGCATTCCCTCCCCACCTGTTCCCTGGAGCCGCAACGTCCCCCTGAGCCCCCATCCCCTCACCCACCTGCTCCCTAGAGCCCTGACATCCTCCTCAGCCCTCCAACCTGCCCCGTCCCCCCTGCCCCACCACCCCCATCCACCCCATGCGCCCCATCCACCCCCTTGTCCCCTCCCCCACCTGCTCCCTGCTCCCTGCTCCCTAGAGCCGTGACATCCCCCTCAGCCCCCAACCTGCCCCGTCCCCCCCAGCCCCCAACCACCCACTGCGCTCAGGCCCGCCCTGTGCCCCTGGGGACTCCTCAGCGCCCCCATCCCCTCCCCCACCCGCTCCCTGTTCTGTAGGGCCCTGACATTCTCTTCAGCTCCCCAACCTGCCCCGTCCCTGGGCCTCCCCAGCCCCCCCTCCACCCCCAGCCCTGCCCTGCGCCCATGGGGACCCCTCAGTCCTGCTCCCCAAACTCCCCCTAGTTCACCCTCAGCCCCCCGTCATCCCCCAGTGCTCCCCTCCCCCACCTTGTCCTCTCTCCTTGGCCTTTCCCTTTGCCCTGCCGATGTGCTGCCTCCCCCAGCGTCCTCCTCCCACCCCGTCCCAATCGACTCCAGCCCATTTCTCCAGTGCTGGGCCCCACGTCCCTGTCACCCCATTGCCTTCTCCATCCCCAGTGTGCGAGTCATAGAATCATAGAATCATAGAATATCAGAGTTGGAAGGGACCTCAAGAGGTCATCTAGTCCAACCCCCTGCTCAAAGCAGGACCAATTCCCAGCTAAATCATCCCAGCCAGGGCTTTGTCAAGCCGGGCCTTAAAAACCTCCAAGGAAGGAGACTCCACCACCTCCCTAGGTAACGCATTCCAGTGTTTCACCACCCTCCTAGTGAAATAGTTTTTCCTGATATCCAACCTGGACCTCCCCCACCGCAACTTGAGACCATTGCTCCTTGTTCTGTCATCTGCCACCACTGAGAACAGCCGAGCTCCATCCTCTTTGGAACCCCCCTTCAGGTAGTTGAAGGCTGCTATCAAATCCCCCCTCATTCTTCTCTTCTGGAGACTAAACAATCCCAGTTCTCTCAGCCTCTCCTCATAAGTCATGTGCTCCAGACCCCTAATCATTTTTGTTGCCCTCCGCTGGACTCTTTCCAATTTTTCCACATCCTTCTTGTAGTGTGGGGCCCAAAACTGGACACAGTATTCCAGATGAGGCCTCACCAATGTCGAATAAAGGGGAACGATCACGTTCCTCGATCTGCTGGCAATGCCCCTACTTATACAGCCCAAAATGCCGTTAGCCTTCTTGGCAACAAGAGCACACTGTTGACTCATATCCAGCTTCTCGTCCACTGTGACCCCTAGGTCCTTTTCAGCAGAACTGCTACCTAGCCATTCGGTCCCTAGTCTGTAGCAGTGCATGGGATTCTTCCGTCCTAAGTGCAGGACTCTGCACTTGTCCTTGTTGAACCTCATCAGGTTTTTTTCTGCCCAATCCTCTAATTTGTCTAGGTCCCTCTGTATCCGATCCCTACCCTCTAGTGTATCTACCACGCCTCCTAGTTTAGTGTCATCTGCAAACTTGCTGAGAGTGCAGTCCACACCATCCTCCAGATCATTAATAAAGATATTAAACAAAACCGGCCCCAGGACCGACCCTTGGGGCACTCCACTTGAAACCGGCTGCCAACTAGACATGGAGCCATTGATCACTACCCGTTGAGCCCGACGATCTAGCCAGCTTTCTATCCACCTTACAGTCCATTCATCCAGCCCATACTTCTTTAACTTGGTGGCAAGAATACTGTGGGAGACAGTATCAAAAGCTTTGCTAAAGTCAAGAAATAACACATCCACTGCTTTCCCCTCATCCACAGAGCCAGTTATCTCATCATAGAAGGCAATTAGGTTAGTCAGGCACGACTTCCCCTTCGTGAATCCATGCTGACTGTTCCTGATCACTTTCCTTTCCTCTAAATGTTTCATAATTGATTCCTTGACGACCTGCTCCATAATTTTTCCTGGGACTGAGGTGAGGCTGACTGGCCTGTAGTTCCCCGGATCCTCCTTCCTCCCGTTTTTTAAAGATGGGCACTACATTAGCCTTTCTCCAGTCATCTGGGACCTCCCCCGATCGCCATGAGTTTTCAAAAATAATGGCTAATGGCTCTGCAATCTCACCCGCCAACTCCTTTAGCACCCTCAGATGCAGCGCATCCGGCCCCATGGACTTGTGCACGTCCAGTTTTTCTAAATAGTCCCGAACCACTTCTTTCTCCACAGAGGGCTGGTCACCTTCTCCCCATGCTGTACTGCCCAGTGCAGCAATCTGGGAGCTGACCTTGTGCGTGAAGACAGAGGCAAAAAAATCATTGAGTACATTAGCTTTTTCCACATCCTCGGTCACTAGGTTGCCTCCCTCATTCAGTAAGGGGCCCACACTTTCCTTGATTTTCTTCTTGTTGCTAACATACCTGAAGAAACCCTTCTTGTTGTAAGCAGAGTCAGGATGAGCTCTACCCTGACATCTGGTGGTGAATTATGGCGAGGGTGGAAAAGAACTCCAGGGGCTGATCTTGTTTGCATAGGCACACCCACTCGCCTGGCATGAAACCCCAGCAACTCAAAGTGGTTACTTTGGCTGGTGTGGGATCCCCAGTTTCTCTGTTATTGGGGCAGGAAGAATAAAGTTTTGTTACCCTGATTCTGTGAATCAAGGCCAGTGGAACTGTTGTATGACAGAAGGACTGAGTGAGTCATTCACCATTACCTAAGTAGCATTTGCTTGTCAAGGGGCATGGGTTACAAAACCCAGTGAATTGAGAGAGGATGGGGACAGGTATTTGTACCTGATGGTGTGGCCCCCTCCCCGAGGGGGTTGAAACACCAATTGCACTACCTCCTCTCTCCACTGTTGAATGTCAGAGCTAACTTTGATTCCCTTAGGAGTCTAGTTACAGACTGCTGAGCTGAGTTCACTTTGGGCCAATAGTGCACCAGCACTGGGGCTCCCCTACTACTAGCTGAAATCACTAAGAGCTGAAATCACAAAAGAGCTAAAGCTATTTAAGAGCTGAGATCACTGAGGCTGTGTTAACTAGTGGGGGAGCCTGAAGCTATATTGCTAAGTTAACTTAGCTTAGCGGGGGTGAGCGGAGCGGAGCGGCTCACAGGTCGGTGAGCGGAGCGGCTGGAGGAGCAGCTAGCAGAGCAGAGCCTTGTGGGAGCGGCCCAAGGGATGGCTGGAGCGGAGCGGAGCGGAGCGGTTCACAGGTCGGTGAGCGGAGCGGAGCAGCGCGGCTCACAGGTCGGTGAGCGGAGCGGAGCAGCTGCCAGAGCAGTTTGTGGGACTGCGGGTGGAGTGGAGCAGTTCGTGGTGGAGGCTGCAGTGGAACCCCACGGAGAAGCAGCCGGTTGGCCTCGGATCACGTAAGGTGCCCCTTAACACCCTGCTCACCCCCCCCTTTGAACTCTGGGGCTGCACTGATCATGGACAGAGACTTTGGGGGGTTGTCGGACTTTTGGGACTTTGGTGATTCTTGGGTCGCTGGTTTCAAGAACCAACGGGAGAGGACACGGCCCAATTTGCTGGGGTGGGTCTTCGCTCATGGTTTGGTCTAAAAACTCTAGTTGTGGTGTTTTTCCCATTTAATGCTGATGTTGTTTACCTCATGTTATTAAACAATTTCCGTTACACTCAGACTCCGTGCTTGCGAGAGGGGAAGTATTGCCTCTTAGAGGTGCCCAGGGGGTGGTATGTAATTGTCCCAGGTCACTGGGTGGGGGCTCGAGCCGGTTTTGCATTGCGTTATTGAAACGGAACCCCTAGATACAGAACCCGGCCCTTGTTGCTGCCAACTTAGATGGGCAGAAGGGTTACATTGTTACTCTTAACATCTCTTGCTAACTGCAACTCCAAGTGTGATTTGGCCTTCCTGATTTCACTCCTGCACGCCTGAGCAATATTTTTATACTCCTCCCTGGTCATTTGTCCAATCTTCCACTTCTTATAAGCCTCTTTTTTGCGTTTAAGATCAGCAAGGATTTCACTGTTTAGCCAAGCTGGTCGCCTGCCATATTTACTATTCTTTCTACACATCGGGATGGTTTGTTCCTGCAACTTCAATAAGGATTCTTTAAAATACAGCCAGCTCTCCTGGACCCCTTTGCCCTTCATGTTATTCTCCCAGGGGATCCTGCCCATCTGTTCCCTGAGGGAGTCAAAGTCTGCTTTTCTGAAGTCCAGGGTCCGTATTCTGCTGCTCTCCTTTCTTCCTTGTGTCAGGATCCTGAACTCGACCATCTCATGGTCACTGCCTCCCAGGTTCCCATCCACTTTTGCTTCCCCTACTAGTTCTTCCCTGTTTGTGAGCAGCAGGTCAAGAAAAGCTTTGCCTCTAGTTGGTTCCTCCAGCACTTGCACCAGGAAATTGTCCCCTACGCTTTCCAAAAATTTCCTGGATTGCCTGTGCACCGCTGTATTGCTCTCCCAGCAGATATCAGGGTGATTAAAGTCTCCCATGAGAACCAGGGCCTGCGATCTAGCAACTTCTGCTAGTTGCCAGAAGAAAGCCTCGTCCACCTCATCCCCCTGGTCTGGTGGTCTATAGCAGACTCCGACCACGACATCACCCTTGTTGCTCCCACTTCTCAACTTTATCCAGAGACTCTCAGGTTTTTCTGCAGTATCATACCGGAGTTCTGAGCAGTCATACTCCTCTCTTACATACAACGCAACTCCCCCACCTTTTCTGCCCTGCCTGTCCTTCCTGAACAGTTTATATCCATCCATGACAGTACTCCAGTCATGTGAGTTATCCCACCAAGTCTCTGTTATTCCAATCACATCATAGTTCCCTGACTGTGCCAGGACTTCCAGTTCTCCCTGCTTGTTTCCCAGGCTTCTTGCATTTGTGTATAGGCACTTAAGATAACTCAATGATCGTCCCTCTTTCTCAGCATGAGACAGGAGTCCTCCCCTCTTGCGCTCTCCTGCTTGCGCTTCGAGTCCCTTATCTCCACTCTCTGCTACCCCCCAACCTGACGGATTCCCCTTTTCAGCCCCCGTGGGGCCCTCCAACCTGCCCCACCCGTCCTCTCTGGGCTCTCTAAATCCCCCAGTCCCACAGTGCACTTGGTAACCCTACTCTCCTATACCCCTAATCCCCCTAGGCCCTTACCTTGGGTCCTCCTGGACACCCCAACCCCACTGTCCCGCCCCCACATATATCCCAGTCCTTCATTCACACGCTGAGCCAGTCCCTCGGGGCCCCCACTGCCCACCAAACTTCTCCATCCATGAGGCCCGGGAAGGGGGGGCAAGCTCCCAATTTGGCTGGGCTTGGTGTGTATGTGTGTGCTGGGCTCACAAAGGCGTTTTGCTCCTTTGGGGTGGGGTGTGGTTTTTGGCACAAGGTGACATGGTTTAGTAGCCCTGTGGATGCCATGTGGTGTCTGGAATGGGGCATGTGTGTTCCCATGATGCCCCTTCCCCTCTGCCTGCAGAGCTGAGGACAGACAGGTCTGAGGAGCAGAGCAGGAGTTCTGGGAAGGAGAAGAGCAATATGAAGATGGAGTCTAAGATGACATCAGGTGACTTCTGTGGAGGGAGACATGCTGGACAGTGCCAAGGACTGGGGAGACAACCAGGTGTGAGCCCAGGGCGCAGAGAGAGCTGGGGGAGGGTCTCTGTGTCTGTAACACTTCCCAGTCCTCTCTCACAGATGGAGTCCAAGAGGGATAGGAAGGAGAGGACGAGAGCCCCAGTACTAAAGAAAAATAAGGTGCATCCTAGCTGGGCCTGGGGCTCTGTGGGGTTAAGACCAGTGGAAGGGACAAGAGTCTCCTGTGCCGAGTGATTATGTTGGGTGCAGGTGCAGTGGGGTGCTTTCTAATTGTAGCTCTGACAACATCATGGGAAGGGGGTTCAGGGTAGAGCCCTGGGGTGTGGGAGATGCGAGAAGGAGAGCCTGGCCATCACGGCAGATTGTGATGATAACTTTTGTTTTTCCTTCTTGTGTTGTGTTTGGCACCAAGGGAAAAGAAGTGTGTGGTGGGGGTGGGGGACAGAGTCCGTCTCGGTGGTGAGATGGAAAGCGAGCGAGAGCGCAAGCGTTGTTGATGCCAGGCAAGACCTGTCCAGCTGGGAGCGGAGCAGCTGTCACTGTCTGTGAGATCAGTGTCTGGTTTGGTGAGGGCTCTGGTCACAGCCCCCCTGGCTCCAGGCAGGGACTTCCCATTAGCTGGGTGTGGGTTTGTTTAAAAAAAGAACAAAAAAACAAGAAAAAGGGTTTCCTGACTAGCTGTGGATTCAAGGGAGTTGATGTTGCCATTTGCGGGGGCTGTTCATCTCTCTGGCCAGCAGTGGTGTTTGCTCCCTAGCAGTAGTTGGGTTCATGAGGGTGACTCCTTGTTCTGAGTTTTGTTCCTTCCTCCTAGGTTTCTCTCTCTCTCTCTTCTCTGTGTTGGCCAACTGACACTCCAACACTCTCTCTCTCTCTCTCCTTTCATGAGCACCTGTCATGTTCAGTTGCCTGCATCCTCTTCCTCTGCGCCTCCCCTCCCCCCCCCCCGTCTCCTATGGACTAATCTGGGTCTATCTGCCTATCAGGGTTGGAAGAGCCCTCAGGAGGTATCTAGTTCAACTCCCTGCCTAAATCAGGCCCAATCCCCAACTAAATCATCCCAGCCAGGGCTTTGTCAACCCTGACCTTAAAAACCTCTAAGGAAGGAGATTGCACCATCTCCCTAGGTAACCCATTCCAGTGCTTCACCACCCTCCTAATGAAAAAGTTTTTCCTAATATCCAACCTAAACCTTCCCCACTGCAACTTGAGACCATTGCTCCTTGTTCTGTCATCTGCTACCACTGAGAACAGTCTAGATCCATCCTCTTTGCAACCCCCTTTCAGGTAGTTGAAAGCAGCTATCAAATCCCCCCTCATTCTTCTCTTCTGCAGACTAAACAATCCCAGTTCCCTCAGCCTCTCCTCATAAGTCATGTGCTCCAGCCCCCTATTCATTTTTGTTGCTCTCCACTGGATTCTTTCCAATTTTTCCACATCCTTCTTGTAGTGTGGGGCCCAAAACTGGACACAGTACTCCAGATGAGGCCTCACCAATGTCGAATAGAGGGGAATGATCATGTCCCTCTATCTGCTGGCAATGCCCCTACTTATACAGCCCAAAATGCCGTTAGCCTTCTTGGCAACAAGAGCACACTGCTGACTCATATCCAGCTTCTAGTCCACTGTAACCCCTAGGTCCTTTTCTGCAGAACTGCTGCCTAGCCATTCGGTCCCTAGTCTGTAGCGTTGCATGGGATTCTTCTGTCCTAAGTGCAGGACTCTGCACTTGTCCTTGTTGAACCTCATCAGATTTCTTTTGGCCCAATCCTCTAACTTGTCTAGGTCCCTCTGTATCCTATCCCTACTCTCCAGCGTATCTACCACTCCTCCCAGTTTAGTGTCATCCGCAAACTTGCTGAGGGTGCAGCCCACGCCATCCTCCAGATCATGAATGAAGACATTGAAGAAAACCGGCCCCAGGACCGTCGCTTGAGGCATGGTCTCTGCCATACTGGGAAGGATGCGTACTGCCTGCCAGGCTAAGGGGGTTGCTCTTCCCACTCCTATCTTTCTAGAGAGCCTTCCTAGCTGTAATTGGGTCACAGCGTGAGTGGCCAGTCATGTCTTTGGGGCTGTGGGATCTGAGACTGAGAGGGGTGGGCTCACGCTCATGGCTTTGGGCACAGGAGAAGTGGGGCTGGGATTAGAGATGCCTAGAACCCCCCTTATCACCTCCTAGCTCCATTACTGCATCACCCAAAAGCCTTGCTCAGGGTCCACGCCTAGTACCGGGTTTCCGATGGTGCCCTGGCCCTAGGGTGACCAGACGTCCCGATTTTATCGGGACTGTCCCGATATTTCCTTGTTTGTCCCGCGTCCCGACCGACATGCGGTCGGGACACTGGACAAACAAGGAAATGCGCCGGAGCCTGGAGCCCGGAAGTGCTCGCGCCCCCCCCCCCCACGCCCCGACTCCACCCCCTCCTCCCCCGATTGGCTCCCTCCCCGAATCCCCGCCTCTTCCCCAGGCTCACCATTCCTCCCCCCTATGCAAGCGCTGGAGGGAGGCCTGGGAGACTCAGGGGAAGCGCGGGACCAGGGTGAGTAAGAGTCCGGCCTGGCCCCGAACAGGCAGGACTCAGTCGGGTGGTAGGGAGAGGAGGGGGGCGGCCCGCGGGGCCAAGCGGCGGCTGTTGTTCTCCCCCCCGGGCAGCGGGACACAGGAGCAGCTGCTGCTGCAGCTCCTACTGCCGCGGGGGAGGAAGCGGCCATGGCGCTCGGCGGCTGCGGCGCCCCCGAACCCCCCGAGCCGGGGCCTGCTGCGGGGACCCAGCAGTGCGCACGCTAGGCCCAGCCCCTGGCCAGTCGCGTCTGGGCTGCTGCCCAGCTGGTGCTATCCCGCGGAGGCATCGGCAGCCCAGCCCCGTTCGTTCCCCTGCGGGACCCGAGCGGGACGGGGGGGCTGGGGCCTGCTGCCCCCGCTCCGGGGCCGCCGCGGGATAGCACCAGCTGGGCAGCAGCCCAGACGCGACTGGCCAGGGGCTGGGCGCAGCGTGCGCGCTGCTGGGTTCCCGCAGCAGGCCCGGGCTCGGGGGCTTCGGGGGCGCCAGAGCCGCAGCCGCCAAGTGCCATGGCTGCTTCCTCCCCCGCAGCAGTGGGAGCTGCAGCAGCGGCTGCTCCCGAGTCCCGCTGCCCGGGGGTGAGAACAGCCGCCGCCTGGCCCCGCAGGCCGCCCCCCTCCTCTCCCTACCACCCGACTGAGTCCTGCCTGCTCGGGACCAGGCCGGACTCTTACCCTGGCCCCGCGCTTCCCCTGAGTCTCCCGGGCCTCCCTCCAGCACTTGCGGAGGAAGGGTTGTTTGTTTGTTTGTTTGTTTGTTTTTTGCCCCCCCCCCCGCGTCCCGATATTTGACTTGGGTGATCTGGTCACCCTACCTGGCCCTGCCCTCTCCACTTGTGATGCACCCTGAGGCCCCCCTGCCCACTGGCTCCTCCCCCCCCCCCCGCTCGCTCCTCTCAGCTGGCCAGGCCCAGGGCTTCTCTCCGCCCCCTGCCCCCTCCTCCCCCCCCACTGCCACTGCTCGCTCCTGTCCGCCGCGGGTGGTGAACGCTATAAGGGTGAGGCTCTCTTCTCAGGCACTAGCTCTCCTAGTTCAGGACATGGGGCTCCTTCCTCTGCCCAGTCTCTCCGAACGACCTGTGTCTTGTGGACATGAGCCTGCTCCTGTCGCCAGGTGGCTGACAAAGGAGTCTCCTGCCTGGGGAGGCTCTGGCATTGTGATGCAGGCACAGTGCAGCAGGCAGTTAACACTAGGGCAGTAGTTCTTCCTTCCCAGAAACAGGAAGTACGTGCTTGCAAAAGGGGACAGCCCCCCCAGTGCAGCGCAAGGTCAGTGTATCTCAGCAGGGAGCAGCAGGAACTCCTAACCCTACATGGGCTGGGATTGATACCTGCCTGGCCTGGGCCCCTAGAGGTGTGAGAGCCACGTGAAGATTTGTTTGTGGCTTTTCCCCTTCAGGGGGCCTAAGGAGCTCTTTCTCCCAGAGCTGCATGGGAGGAAGTGAAGGCTCAGCCCTGAGCTGGAGGCTGGCAGCGATATTCTGTTCAGGGCTGGGTGGGAGAAGCAGGGCCGGCTTTAGGCCGATTCAGCCGATTCGGCTGAATTGGGCCCCGCGCCAAGAGGGCCCCGCGCCGCAGCTCTCCACCCCGCCCCCAGCTCACTTCCCCCTCCTCCCCTCCCCTGAACGCTCCGCCCCCTGCTCCTCCCCCGCCCCTGCTTCTGAAAAGAAGCAGGGGCGGGCAGGCAGCACCAGATAAGCTGGGGTGGTGGGGGGTGTGAGAAGGGTTCCGGGGAGGCGCGGCGCGGCCCAGTCCAGCCCCGGCCGAGCACCTCCAGCCCCAGCAGCTCCGACCCTGGGGCGCCGGTCCGGCCTGCTCGGCTCGGCTCCGGCCCAGGCCCCGTGGCCCGGTTCGGGCCCGGCCCGTGTCCGACCCCCCAGCTCGGCTCCGTCCCGGCCCCCGCAGCTCAGCTCGGCTCCGGCCCGGCCCGGCCTGGCTCTGCTCAACTCCAGCCCGGCCCTGGCTGAGCAGCTCGGGCCCAGCCCCCGCGGCTCGGCTCCGGGTCCGGCTCGAGCCCGGCCCCGGCTGAGCGGCTCCGGGTCCGGCCCGGCCCCCGCGGGCCCGGCCCGGCCCCCGCAGCTCGGCTCCGGGTCTGGCCCGGCTCGGGCCCGGCCCCCCAGTTCGGCTCCAGCCCGGCCCTGGCTGAACGGCTCCGGGCCAGACCCAAGCCCCACGACCCCGGCTGGAGCTCCGGCCGGAGCGGGGCCCGATTCCTGGGGGTGGGGCTTGCGGCAAGCCATGCCCCCAGGAATTGGGCCCCGCTCTTGCTAAAGCTGGCCCTGGGGGGAAGCTCCCCGCAGTGAGGCTTAAAGGCTCTCTGCTGCAATCGGGCCTGTGAGATATTAGTCTTGCAGTATTTGTTCAGTGCTGATGGATTGGCTGTAGGAGCTGTGTCTGGGGAGTCCCCACAGAACTGCCCGGCGGAAAGAGGGGGCTGTTCAGTTCTGCTGACTTTGCAGCTGGACGCAGCCTTTTGGGTCCTAGTGCCGGTGGTGTTCCCCGTCTGTGTGCTGGGAGGGGCCATCCTGTTCTCTGTACAGCAGGGAGTGCATGTGCTGGGGCGGGGTGGGGAGACTGGGGGAAATAAGCAGTAGGGAAGGAAGGGGGTGGGATGGGGAGGAGATGGGCAGTGGGGAAGGGGTATGGGATGGGGAAGAGAAGGGGATGAGGGATGCGGGGACAGGGGAGAACCGGGAGCCCAGCATGCAGCATCCCCTTGGCAGCAGCTGAGGCTCGCCCATTAAGCAGCCCCATCGAACCCTCCCCTGACTAGCCCCACCTGCCCTGCATCTGTACCACCCACCCACAGAGCCCCAGCTAGCTTCACTTGGACTCCCACCCCAATGAGCCCCACCTCCCCTGCACCCGCCCTCCCACTGAGCTCCCCACACCTAGACACCCCCTGCTGAGCCCCAAGCACCTTCACCTGGACCCCTCTACAGAGTCCCACTGCCCCATCAACCCCCAACGAGCCCCTGTGTATCCAGATCCCCCACTGAGCCACCTGCACCCCGACTGCTCCACCCAGAACCCTGTTAGCCCCACCTGGATCCCCCCACACTGAGCCCCTCCACACTTGGATCCTGACGGGCTGAGCCTGCCTCCCACACCTGGTGCACCTGGCGCAGAGGGGCAGTGCCCAAAGGTGTTTCTGGGGCAGGCCCATCCCTTACAATGTGTCAGGGTCGGGTGCAGCCTCACTGTCGAGTCCCTGTCCTGGGAAGGGAGGTGGGAGGCTGCAGGGTGATCTCCCACCTCCAGGCAGCCAGTGGCCTGGGCTCCCCCTGCCAGGCTGCAGCTTCCACGTTTATTTATTGACAAATAACATTTGCAGAATTTTAAAATAGTGCACAGAATTTTTAATGTTTTGGTGCTGAATTCCCTCAGGAATATGGAGTGCTGGGCAGTTGTGGGGGGGCTGTGAGAGGGGCACTAGGCAGTGGGGGGTGCTGGTTATAGGGCTCTGTGGGCCAGAGGGGCACTGGGCATGGGAGTTGCCAGGCATAAGGGGGAGGGGGGAATGGGCGGGGGGTAGTATGGCAGAGCACACTGACAGCTGACAGCGCACTGGCGTGGCCACATTTGCGGCACTTGCAGCAGCATTGGGAGTGGTGCATTATGGGCAGCTATCCCAGCATTCAAGTGACTGCAACGTGCTTTTCAAATGGGAGGGGTGGGGTGGAGTGTGACAGGGAGTGTGTTGTGTGTATGTGGGGGGAGAGAGAATGGGGTTTTGGGGGGCTGAGCACGTCAGCATGCTGTCTTGTAAGTTCAGACAGCAGCAGACCCCCCCCTCTCCCCTGCGTCTCTCTCTCACACAGCATTGCACAGTAACGGCTTGCATGCTGGCTGTCAGAAATGGGGCTTTGAAAGGGCATTTCCGCATTCCTACAGGAATTCAAAACAGTGACAAGAGTGGCCACTTGACTTAAGGGGATTATGGGACGCTCCGGAGGCCGATCAGAGCGCAGTAACGCAACACCTCGTTCACACTGATGCCCGGGCGTTGTAGCCAAGGCGCAGCAAACGTTATTCCTCTCACCGAGGTGGAGAACCAGGCGCGCTGTAGCCAAAGAGTCAGAGCGCTCTACGTGCCATGCCAGTGTGGACGGGGAGTGAGCTAGTGCACCCAGGCTCCTTTATTGCGCTGTAACTCGCAAGTGTAGCCAAGCCCTGAGTGAGCAGTCTGTGCGTCAGGGTCCGCACTTGTGAACACACCTAGCCAGCAAAGGAATTCCTGTAAGCAGGAAGTTTCCGTTTTCAACCTTCTAGGCAAAAGGTGTGTGTGTGGGCGGGGGAGGGGGGGGAGGGGAGAAGAACCCAATCCTGCTAAAGGGAAGAATGAGTGTCCAGCCTTGAAATTGGTAGCAGCTGAGAATCTAAAAGCTAGTGTCTGTGTTGATGCAAATTACCTGGCTGGCAGGGAGAAAAAAGACTTGCTAATAGCTATTAGCACAGAGAGCCCACCCAATCAGCCAGTGAATTCTGTTAAGCAAGAAAAATCAGGGTTTGATCCTTCAGGACAAGGAGGAAAAAGAGAACTTGATTTTGCAAAGGAAAGCCACAGGTTAACCCTAAAATGCCAAAAACCCAATGGTTTTGGGCCAAAGGTGTGGCATGACAAAAATGATTGTAAATGGACACTTGCAATGGATTTGTTGTTATTGCTAATGGTAATTTTTGTAACTAATGTCTTGCTATTAGCAAGAACTGAAAAATGTACAATGTGCCTAATCTTTTGGAAAATCCCTTGAACATGTTAAGAGTAATACATAAGAACATACTTTATGTTCAAAGACCTTGTTATCCTAATGTTTCACAGTTAATGCCTGTAAACAGCATTGGAACTTTTCACAGGGGAAAAGACATTCCAGATCTGATGTGCTGTATGAAAAGGGAAACTAAGGCACACTACCATATTGCTTTCACGGCTAAATGCCAAGATTCCTATACTACGAACAACATTAATATCTACATTGGCTTGATGTTAATTGGGTTCCAAACATTTGCCAGAGCTTTTATGAATAAAGTAGCTATGTTCTTTAGCTCTTGGCAAGATCACATGAGACATACAGGAACCATGCTGCAAGAGCAGATCCAATCCACTATTGTTCTAACCAAGTTTTACCTTGAGTTTGTAAAGAGATTCAATCATGTTATTGAACATGACTTTGATAAACCATTTCTGTTATACACTGGTACGGCTTCTAACCCAAGACTAGCTGTAGTGAGACAGAACCCAGGATGGGGAGCTCTTGGGATGCAGTTAGGGATGTTTGTCATCCCTTCCTGCATCAACTTTGCATTTGGGGTGTGACGTTCTTGACATAATCTGTAACTGTATAGATCACTGTTGCAACCACTGTTATATATCTGCAGCAAATATTGTATAAAGGTTGTCGTGTAAGGGGTCTATGGAGAGGTTATGGTTTGTTGGTTATGATTATGCTGTCTATATGTGTGTTTCATTTTTGTAGTTAAAGTTATGAATATTGGCTTTATATTGTCTGTATTTCAAACTTATGCTATGCTTCTGGGAGACACCCCAGACAAGTTGGTGTCAGCTCTGCCTAGCCTGCTTGATGGCCCATTAAGGACCATCAGCTATACAACTGACCCATTGAGAGAAGGCAGATACACCTTGTGACTCAGCAAAGTATGCAGGGACTTGCCCATGTGACTCCAAACTCCATTTTGCTGTAATTTTCCACAGTAAGGACAAAGAGGTGTCCTTGCACCTGGAAGAGACTATAAAAGGCAGATGCCTCATCTCCATCTTGTCTTCAATCCTGCTTCTTACCCGTGGAGGGACTTTGCTACAAATGGAAGCTCTACACAAAGGACTGATGACCCATCCCAGCTGGGGATGTTCCAGAGACTTGATTTGAACCTGCAGTTTATTCCATCATTGCTACAAGCCTGAACCAAGAACTTTCCCATTACTGTGTGTGTAATTGATTCCATTTAACCAATTCTAGCTCTCATCTATATCTTTTTCCTTTTATGAATAAACCTTTAGATTTTAGATTCTAAAGGATTGGCAACAGCGTGATTTGTGGGTAAGCTCTGATTTGGACGTTGAGCTGGGTCTGGGGCTTGGTCCTTTGGGATTGGGAGAACTTTTTTCTTTTATTGGGGTTGTCAAGGCTGGATCCTCACTTTGAACTTTAGGGTACAAATGTAGGGGCCTGCATGAAAACTTTTAAGCTTAACTACCAGCTTAGCTCTGGTTCCGCTACCACCATTTTAATTTTTCCCTTTCTGAGAAGCCTTGAAAAACCTTCACCAATTCCCTGGTGAATACAGATCCAAACCCCTTGGATTTTAAAACAAGGAGAAATTAACCATCCCCCCTCCTTCCTCCCACCAACTCCTGGTGAACACAGATCCAATCCCCTTGGATTTAAAACAAGGAGAAATTAACCATTCCCCTCCTTCCTCCCACCAACTCCTGGTGAACACAGATCCAATCCCCTTGGATCTAAAACAAGGAGAAATTAACCATTCCCCTCCTTCCTCCCACCAACTCCTGGTGAATTAAGATCCAAACCCCTTGGATCTTAAAACAAGGAAAAATCAATCAGGTTCTTAAAAAGAAGGTTTTTAATTAAAGAAAAAGGTAAAAATTATCTTTGTAAAATTAGTATGGAAATTAACCTTACAGGGTAATTAAACCTAAAGAGCTTAGAGGACTCCCCTCTAGTCTTAGGTTCAAAGTACAGCAAACAAAGATAAACACTTTAGTAAAAGGTACATTTACAAGTTGAGAAAACAAAGGAAAACTAACACGCCTTGCCTGGCTATTTACTTACAAGTTTGAAATAGGAGAGACTTGTTTAGAAAGATGTGGAGAACCTGGATTGATGTCTGGTCCCTCTCAGTCCCGAGAACGAACACACTCCCAAACAAAGAACACAAACAACAACCTTCCCCCCCCCCCAAGATTTGAAAGTATCTTGTCCCCTTATTGGTCCTTTAGGTCAGATGCCAGCCAGGTTACCTGAGCTTCTTAACCCTTTACAGGGAAAAGGATTTTGGAGTCTTTGGCCAGGAGGGATTTTATAGTACTGTACACAGGACAGCTGTTACCCTTCCCTTTATAGTTATGACACGCCCCCCAAATCACAGATAGTGTTGGACATTTGGTTTCACACTGGCTGTGATTTTTTTCTGGAGTTTTAGGAGAAAACAGAGTTAATAAGACACATGTACCTTTAGACATACTACTGATTATATAAAAACTAACAATATGTTTTATTTTAAGAACAATTGTTAATCAGTTAACTCTGGGAAACTTTTCCGGGAGAGTGCATTAGCCACTTTGTTAGAAGCTCCTGAAAGGTGTTGTATTTTAAAATTAAAATTTTGGAGAGCTAAACTTCACCGAAGAAGTTTTATGTTATTTCCCTTGGCGGTATGAAGCCACTGTAGCGCAGCATGGTCTGTTTGTAGTTGGAAACGCCGTTCCCAAACATATGGGCGTAGCTTTTCCAGCGCGTACACAATGGCATAGCATTTCTTTTTGCTGATTGACCAATGGCTTTCCCTCTCAGACAGTTTCTTACTGAGAAACACGACAGGATGGAATTTTTGATCCGGTCCTTCCTGCATTAAAACTGCTCCCACGCCTCGCTCAGACGCATTTGTGGTTACTAGGAACGGTTTGTTAAAGTTTGGGGCCCTTAGTACAGGGTCAGACATGAGTGTTGCCTTAAGCTGGTTAAAGGCCTTTTGACACTCATCAGTTCACTGAACTGCATTTGGCTGTTTCTTTTTGGTTAGGTCTGTCAGCGGGGCGGCGATTTGGCTGTAGTGGGGTACAAATTGCCTATAATATCCAGCCAAGCCTAAGAAGGATTGGACCTGTTTTTTAGACTTTGGAACCGGCCACTTTTGGATAGCATCCACTTTGGCCTGTAGGGGATTTATAGTTTCTTGACCCACCTGGTGCCCCAGGTAAGTTACTCTGTTTTGGCCTATTTGACACTTTTTAGCCTTAACAGTTAGTTCTGCCTGCTGGATGCGCTCGAAAACTTTTTTCAGGTGCTCCATGTGCTCTGCCCATGAATCAGAAAAAAATGGCCACATTACTGAGGTAGGCAACTGCAGATTCTCCCAATCCCGCTAGGAGACCATCTACAAGTTTTTGGAAGGTGGCGGGTGCATTTCGCAACCCGAAAGGGAGTACATTGAATTCATACACCCCTGCCTGGGTGACGAAGGCTGACCTTTCCTTAGCGGGTTCATCTAGTGGTACTTGCCAGTACCCCTTGGTTAAGTTTAAAGTAGAGATGAATTGGGCATGTCCCAATTTCTTCAATAGCTCATCTGTGCGTGGCATTGGATAGTTGTCAGGACGAGTTACAGCATTTAGCTTACGGTAGTCCACGCAAAAGCGTATTTCCCCATCTGGTTTGGGAACTAGAACCACTGGAGATGCCCATGCACTCTTAGTGGGGCGGCTTATACCCATCTGTAGCATGTCCTGGATCTCCCTTTGTATAGCAGTTTTGGCATGAGGTGACTCCCGGTAGGGTGGGGTTCTAATAGGGTGAGCATTACCTGTGTCAATGGAGTGGTATGCCCGTTCTGTCCAGCCTGGAGTGGCTGAGAAAATTGGTGCAAAGCTTGTGCACAGCTCCTTGATCTGCTGTCGCTGCAGACGTCCAAGGGTCGTGGAGAGGTTCACCTCTTCTACGCCACCATCCTTTTTTTCTTCGTAGTAGACACCTTCAGGCCACTCCACGTCATCTGTTTCCTGGGCTGTAAACTGGCAAACGTTTAATTCTCTGGAATAAAAGGGCTTAAGAGAATTAACATGGTATACCTTAGGCTTTATGTTGGAGGTGGGGGAGGCTATGAGATTGTTAACAGCTTCTAGGCGCTCCTGGACCGTGAATGGTCCTTCCCACGATGCTTCCATTTTATGGGCCTGGATTGCCTTTAAGACCATGACTTGGTCTCCTACTTTGAAGGACCGTTCTCTGGAATGTTTATCATACCAGGCCTTTTGCTCTTCCTGAGCATTCTTTAGGTTTTCTTTAGCAAGGGCTAAAGAGTGTCGGAGGGTGCTTTGTAGGTTGCTTACAAAGTCTAGAATGTTAGTTCCTGGAGAAGGCGTAAACCCCTCCCATTGCTGCTTTACCAACTGTAATGGCCCCTTAACCTCGCGGCCATACACAAGTTCAAATGGTGAAAACCCTAAACTGGGATGTGGTACAGCCCTGTAGGCAAAAAGCAACTGCTGCAACACTAGGTCCCAATCATTGGAGTGTTCATTTACGAATTTACGTATCATGGCCCCCAAAGTTCCATTAAACCTCTCCACCAGGCCATTGGTTTCATGGTGGTAAGGGGTGGCAACCAAGTGATTCACCCCATGAGCTTCCCACAGGTTTTCCATGGTCCCTGCCAGGAAATTAGTTCCCGAATCTGTAAGGATGTCGGAGGGCCAACCTACCCTGGCAAAAATGTCTGTTAATGCCTGGCACACACTTTTAGCCCTGGTGTTGCTTAAGGGTACTGCTTCCGGCCATCGGGTAGCAAAATCCATGAAAGTCAGTACGTACTGCTTTCCTCTGGGTGTCTTCTTTGGGAAAGGACCCAGAATATCCACAGCTACGCGCTGAAATGGGACCTCAATTATGCGTAGTGGCTGGAGAGGGGCTTTAACCTGGTCTTGGGGCTTTCCCACTCGTTGGCACACCTCACAAGACCGGACATATTTAGCAACGTCCTTGCCCATTCCCTCCCAGTGGAAGGACTTCCCCAACCGGTCTTTGGTTCTGTTCACCCCAGAATGGCCACTGGGATGATCGTGGGCTAAGCTCAAGAGCTTTACCCGATACTTAGTGGGAACTACCAACTGTCTTTGAGGATGCCAATCTTCCTGGTGCCCACCAGAAAGAGTCTCCTTGTATAAAAGTCCTTGTTCTACAACAAACCGGGATTGGTTCGAAGAGCTGAGAGGCGTTGGGGTGCTCCGTGCCGCCACCCAAGCTTTCTGAAGGCTGTCATCTGCTTCCTGCTCGGCCTGGAACTGTTCCCTTGATGCTGGAGACATCAGTTCCTCCTTGGATTGTGGACTGGGGCTTGGTCCCTCTGGAAGTGATGCAGGTGCTGGGGCTGTTTCCATTGACTGTGGTCCGCTGGTGCACTATGTGGTATCTCAGGCTCTGGCTGAGCCTCTTGGGTAGGGTTATCTGCTGCTTCCGCCAGGTCAGGCTCGCTGGTGCCCTCTGGCGTTGGAGTTGTAGACGGGTTTGCAAGCGCTGGACTCAGTGCTGGCAATGGTCCTGGTGCTGGTTGCGTTGCCAGTTCCGGTTCTGGGACTGGCTTTGGCTGGGTCTCTGGGATTGGATCCACTACGGCTGTTGCAGTCATTGGCAGGGGATCCTGTTCCACCATCTTTGTCTGGGTCTCTGGTAACCCAGACGGGGCCCTGGTGGACGGCTTAGGAACAGGGATGGGGGTGAAAGCTTGCTTAGCCTTGGCTAGTTCCAGTTCATGTTTCCTTTCTTTTTCTCTCTCCTCCATCTCTTTTTCTTTCAGCTCCATAGCTCTCTTGTGGGCCTCCTCTTTGGCTTTTTCTTCTTTTGTAGTCATTTTCCTGTTTTTTTGTGCTGGGTCACCCCCTCTGCAGTTGACTGAAACTGGGAAGCTCTCAGCTCTGGCTGCTGCTGAGTTAACAGAGACTTTCTAACTAGCTACTCCCGAGGATGTAAAAAGAAAAAAAAACAATTCAGCTTCTAAATTCCCTTTCCCTTTGTTTGCCCATTTGAACACTTCTCTTAACAAAGTACCTGTTAAAAAAACTTAACACCTCTGCCTTCAGGCAAGGAGAGATAAGATATGCATCTATCTACCTCCAGCTCGGCTTTCCAAGCAGCTAGAAGGAAAAAAAAATCTCACTGGCTTTTGGGTTTAAAATGATCCCACCACTCTACCACCATGTCAAGGCTGGATCCCCACTTTGAACTTTAGGGTACAAATGTAGGGACCTGCATGAAAACTTCTAAGCTTAACTACCAGCTTAGCTCTGGTTCCGCTGCCACCATTTCAATTTTTCCCTTTCTGAGAAGCCTTGAAAAACCTTCACCAATTCCCTGGTGAATACAGATCCAAACCCCTTGGATTTTAAAACAAGGAGAAATTAACCATCCCCCCTCCTTCCTCCCACCAACTCCTGGTGAACACAGATCCAATCCCCTTGGATCTAAAACAAGGAGAAATTAACCATTCCCCTCCTTCCTCCCACCAACTCCTGGTGAATCAAGATCCAAACCCCTTGGATCTTAAAACAAGGAAAAATCAATCAGGTTCTTAAAAAGAAGGTTTTTAATTAAAGAAAAAGGTAAAAATCATCTCTGTAAAATCAGTATGGAAATTAACCTTACAGGGTAATCAAACTTAAAGAGCTCAGAGGACTCCCCTCTAGTTTTAGGTTCAAAGTACAGCAAACAAAGATAAACACTCTAGTAAAAGGTACATTTACAAGTTGAGAAAACAAAGGAAAACTAACACGCCTTGCCTGGCTATTTACTTACAAGTTTGAAATAGGAGAGACTTGTTTAGAAAGATGTGGAGAACCTGGATTGATGTCTGGTCCCTCTCAGTCCCGAGAACGAACACACTCCCAAACAAAGAACACAAACAACAACCTTCCCCCCCCCCCAAGATTTGAAAGTATCTTGTCCCCTTATTGGTCCTTTAGGTCAGATGCCAGCCAGGTTACCTGAGCTTCTTAACCCTTTACAGGGAAAAGGATTTTGGAGTCTCTGGCCAGGAGGGATTTTATAGTGCTGTACACAGGACAGCTGTTACCCTTCCCTTTATAGTTATGACAGGGGTATTGGTTTTCATAACCATTCATCCCCATAACGAGTGGCACTGGTAGTGATACTGGGAAACTGGAGTGTCTAAGGGAATTGCTGGTGTGACTTGTGGTTAGCCAGTGGAGAAAAACCAAAGTCCTCTCTGTCTGGCTGGTTTGGTTTGCCTTAGAGGTGGGAAGACCCCAGCCCTGGGCTGTAAGTGCCCTGCTTGAAGCGATTTGTCCTGAACTGGCACTCTCCGTTGGGTCCCGCCAGAATCGCCTCGTCACAGCCTGGCTGAGAATTCCCAGCAGGAACAACTGAAGGGCAACACAGTCAGACTCCCCAATAGGCAGCGTTGGTTCTAGGAGCCCTGGCCAGGGTGTTCTCCTGGGTTCGATGGTAACCCTGCCCCACCGTGCAGGCTGGGGCAAGTCACGGAGCTCTCTGGGCTTCAGTTTCCCCAGGTGTCCAATGGGTAGAATTCCTACCTCCCAGGAGGGCGGTGGAGCTTCATTAATCAGGGGGAGTAAATGATGCCAAGAGCCTCCTACCCAGGGGACGTAGAAATGAATTCTGCCAGAGATCTCCCTAGGCCAATCTAATTCACGGGGGAGGCACTCAGGTCTGTGGGGATGGGCAACAGGATCAGAGCTTGGGAGAGACAGAGAGAAAAGTGCAAAGCCAAATTCCCAGTTTGACTTTTTCTGTACTCTCCTGCAGCTTCACCTCCTCTGACTCCACCTGGGTCTCAGCTGCTTTCTTCTTCAGGGACAAGTGCGTCCACCTTCTTGGTGAGGAAACTGTTCTCTCCTCATCGCTATCTGCCATCGAGGTGTCAGATTGGCTACAGACACAGAGTCTTTTCATGCCTGATAGGATGGTCCATGAGAATTTGCTTCTCTGGGGCTTCTCTGGCAAGGCCTGTTCTTGCTGGCTGAGGACAGAGCATGCCTCAATTGCTGCAGGTTGGACGAACACTTTGTGCACGTAGATCTCTCTCTGCAACCTAGAGGCGAGTCTTTGGAAAAAGGAACGAAGCCTGGAGTAGAAAGGAGGAAATGGGTTTTTCTGTCATTCTCTAAAGGAAGGGAATTAGTTTGCCCAGGATTCACAGATCCAAGAGACTGGTCTTTTGAATCCATCTGCGCCTCTAATAGCCAGCACTGGTTCATACAACCAAGAACATAAGCAACACAAGACCGCCCAGACTGGGTCAAACCAAAGGTCCATCTAGTCCAGTATCCTGTCTTCCGACAGTAGCCAGTGCCCCAGAGGGAATGAATGATTTAGTTGGGAATTGGTCCTGCTTTGAGCAGGGGGTTGGACTAGATGACCTCCTGAGGTCCCTTCCAACCCTGATATTCTATGATTCTATGAATGAACAGGGAATCGTCAAGTGATCCATTCCTGTTGCTCATTTCCGGCTCCTCGCAAACAGAGGTTAGGGACACCATCCCTATCCATCCAGGCTAATAGCCATTAATAGACCTCTCCTGCATAAATTTATCGAGGTCATTTTTGAAAGCTGTTATAGTCTTGGCCTTCACAACGTCCTCCAGCAAAGAGTTCCACTGGTTAACTGTGCGTCGTTTGAAAAAATACTTCCTTTTGTTTGTGTGAAACCTGCTGCTTATTAACAAAGACTTCAAAGGGGGCACTAGGATGTGAACCAAGGACCACTCGATCTGCAGTCAAACACTCTACCCCTGAACTCTACCCCAGCTGAAGGTGAAGACACATGGGACCATGGTGAAACAGGAATTCTTCTGGGGACGTTCTAGGGCCTGAGTTATGCAGGGGGTCAGACTAGATGATCAGGGCTGGCCTTAGAGCCGTTGAAACTATGAATTTATGAAGCTAAAGTTGGCTGTAACTGCTAGTGTGAAGGTTGCTGCTCCTCTCCAAGAGGAGATGCTTTGTCTGAGGTTTCCTTGGGGAGAGGCACCAGGATCCCTGTTCCCTCTTTCTCATAACCTTCCTTGGACAGAGCACATCACAGGTTCTCCCCTTTTGTTCTCTAACAGGAAACCTCCATTCACCAGATCTGTAATTCCTCCCATCCTAGCACAGTCGCTGGCTACATTTCCTAGCCTGACTCTCACCCCATGGATCTCACACCTCCTCTGCCATTGGGCAGACATTGAAACAACAAAGGTCAGTTTCTATTTTCTTTGGTCATTGCCTGAGTCTAGTTGCAAAACTGCTTCATTATTAACCCCACTCCTTTGTGCACAGAATGTTGGGACTCTGGGAACAGATAGGGCCAAGCTGAAAACCAATAAACCTCTGTTCCCAGAGAACCCAGGAAAAGGAACAAAAGATTGTCATCCAGAAGGTTTGAGGGTCTGGAAGGATGGATTAGCAGCTGCAAATATGTTGACTGATTTTAGTAGCGTGGGGAAAATAACCAGTAAACTTTAAATGTAGAACTTCCCATACTATTTATAACATCCAGTCAGAAGTTGGGCCACCAACACAATAACAAAGAAATCACACCGAGACCCATGACAAATGTAGGCTACAGTTTATTTAAACCCCGTTCCTGGAAAGGAATTGCAGGGGGGAATTTACACATCTATTGTATATAGCCCAATGGGGGCATAGTAGAATTTGTAGAGAGTTTTGAAGTCTATCTCCATGAGATTATTTCTGAGAGAACTGCCAAGATGACAGCCAGGGGATGGGAGTGGAGCCGTATCACTTTCAATAGCTTAAGATTTCTTTCTTCTGCATTATTTGATCTCATTTATGTGTGTTTCAGTCATGTAAATTCTGAGATAGATATTGTCTCAATACACATACATTAGCCAATCATTACATGAGACAAAAGGTTTAGATTCACAACTTGAAGGCAAGGAGTGTATTGAGGCAACTCCAAGGAAAATACTATTTATGGAGATATCAATCTAAATTCTACACGAGTTTTGTTATCTTCCCTTTAGGTTCTATCCATGGAAATTCACCCATACTCGTCTGCTGAAAGATCAAATAATGGAAATCTGCCTCCAGAGAACGTGGAAGGCTAACGCAGAAGGGGAACTGAAAGATGCCCACATTCAAATCAAAACGGGATGTTGAGAACTGACTGTTGCAACGCTGGCCCCCACCAGTCCCTAGGACAGGGGTGGCCAACCTGAGCCTGAGAAGGAGCCAGAATTTACCAATGAACATTGCCAAAGAGCCACAGGAATATGTCAGCAGCCCCCCATCCACTAACCCCCTCCAGCCCCCAGCACCTCCCGCCCACCGCCAGCCCCGCCAATCACCCGCCACAATCAGCTGTTTTGCAGTGCACAGGAGGCTCTGGTGAGGAGGGGGGAGGAGCGAGGGCATGGCAGGCTCGGGGGAAGGGGCTGGGGCCTTGGGGGAAGGGGTGGGGTGGTGGCAGGACCTGGGGCAGAGCAGGGGGTTGAGCAGTGAGCACCCCGCAGCATATTGGAAAGTTAGCAGCTGTAGCTCCAGCCTCGGAGTCAGCGCCTATGCACGGAGCCACAAAGTAACCTCTGAAGAACCGCATGTGGCTCCGGAGGCACAGGTTGGTCACCCCTGCCCTAGGAAAAGGAGACACCAACCTGTCATGTGCGATCTAATGAGCAGGAAAAGAATCTGGGAGCCTAGAGCACCCACAAGGAAAAATTAGTGGGTGTTTAGCACCCACTGGCAGCGAAGCTCTGCCCTGCCCGCAGTGCATCTCGCCCGCCAGCGGCCCCACTGAGCAAGTCCTCCCGCTCCCTCCCAGCACTTCCTGCCCACTGCAAAACAGCTCTTTCATGGAATTCAGGATGGTCCGGGAGGGTAGGGGAGGAGCGGGGACATGGCATACTTGGGGGAGGAGATGGGGAAGAGGCGGGGTGGGGGTTGGGGAAAGGGGTGGAATAGAAGCGGGACGGGGTGGAGCAGGGGCAAGAAGAGAGGGGGCCGGGGGTTAGAGGAAGAGGTTGATTTGGGGGTGCGGCCGGGGCAGAGCAGGGGCGGGAAAAGGTGGGGCGGAGCTTTGGGGAAGGGGTGGAGTGGGGGCGGGGCCTGGGGCAGAGCGGGAGTTGAGCACCCACTGGCCAGAGGGGAAGTCGGTGCCTACTGAGGGGATGGACAAAGGACTGATAGAATCATAGAATATCCGGGTTGGAAGGGACCTCAGGAGGTATCTAGTCTAACCCCCTGCTCATGGCAGGACCAATCCCCAACTAAATCATCCCAGCCAGGGCTTTGTGAAGCCTGACCTTAAAAATCTCTAAGCATGGAGATTCCACCACCTCCCTAGAGAACCCAGTCCAGTGCTTCACCACCCTCCTATTAGGAAATTGTGTTTCCTAATATCCAACCTAGACCTCCCCCACTGCAACTTGAGACCATTGCTCCTTGTTCTGTCATCTGCCACCACTGAGAACAGCCGAGCTCCATCCTCTTTGGAACCCCCCTTTCAGGTAGTTGAAAGCAGCTATCAAATCCCCCCTCACTCTTCTCTTCTGTAGACTAAATAAGCCCAGTTCCCTCAGCCAATCCTCATATGTCATATGCCCCAGCCCCCTAATCATTTTCCTTCCCCTCCGCTGGACTCTCTCCAATTTGCCCACATCCTTTCTGTAGTGAGGGGCCCCAAACTGGACACAATACTCCAGGCGTGGCCTCACCAGTGCCGAATAGAGGGGAATGATCACCTCCCTCGATCTGCTGGCAATGCTCCTACTAATGCAGCCCAATATGCCGTTAGCCTTCTTGGCAACAAGGGCACACTGCTGACTCAAATCCAGCTGCTTGTGCATTGTAATCCTCAGGTCCCTTTCTGCAGAACTGCTGCTTAGCCAGTCAGTCCCCAGCCTGTAGCGGGGCATGGGATTCTTCCGTCCAAAATGCAGGACTCTGCACAACCTCATCAGATTTTTTTTGGCCCAATCCCAGTTTGTGTAGGTCACTCTGGACCCTATCCCTACCCTCCAGGGTATCTACCTCTCCCCCAAGCTTAGTGTCATCTGCGAACTTGCTGAGGGTGCAATCCATGCCATCATCCAGATCATTAATGAAGATGTTGACTAAAACCAGCCCCAGGACTGACCCATGGGAAAGCAGGGGAGGGAGTGGAGGAGAGGAGGCACAGGGTGAGCGGAAGGGACTCCACAGAGCGGCAGTGTAGTGCAGGAGAGGGGGAACTCAGCCTAGCAGCGATGGGGGCTGGGAGAAGGGGCTAAGCAGATACAGGAAGAGATGGAGCACAGGAGCTGCCCCCCCCCAGCCCTGTGCTCCTCGCCGCACCCCCGTGCCGCCCCAGCCCTGGGCTCTCCCCCCCCACACACCCTGCCACCCCAGCTCTGGGCTCCCCCCTACCCCTCCACCATTGCCCCCCACACACCTCCTGCCGCCCCAGCCCTGGGCTCTCCCCCCGCACCTGCATCTTCCTTCCGCCACAGCCCTGGGTCATTGGTAACTCGCTCCCAGGGCAGGTCATTCAGCAGGAATTTTGGATGTGCACAGAACACAGACAGGATTGGTTCCCATATGGTTACAGAACTGCAGTAAAGTGGAACAATTTTCAGCTTGTGTGATTGGAGGATATCTGGATGCATATTATAAGACTGTCCTACATAAATGAGGAAAAGTTGAGGTGCCTTTATTATTCTTCTGTTCCACTCTTTCTTTCTATGGGGAATTTGCCAATGCCATATCACTGTCTTCCTTTTAAACAAACAAACAAACAAACAAAAGGCAATGGCTGTTGAAAATAGCAATTCCAGTCCTAATAACCACTGGGAAGCATTTCTTGCTCAATTTTATCCTACTTTCTCTACAGCAAGTTACAGTGGATCAGTATATTTGATTTGGGAGAAATGAAGTAACAGCTGCCCAAACTGAGCTTGAGCACTCCTGAATTTTGAGGTATTCAAATCTGGAAGGGAGGTGCTGGGGACAGGAGGGCTGTAGCTCCACAGGGGAGCACGGCAGCATGTATGCAGCAGCGTGTCTGGCGCTGCGCTAAGCCAGACATACTGGTCTGAGTGGCACGGTAAGGGGGCTGGGGGGTTGGAGAAGGGGTAGGGGGCTCTGGGGGGGCAGTCAAGGGACAGGGAGCGGGGGGGTTGGATGGGTTGGAGGTTTGGGGGGGCAGTCAGGGGCAGGGAGAAGGGGGGGTTAGATGGGTCAGGGGTTTGGAGGGGCAGTCAGGGGGACAGGCAGCAGTTGGATAGGCATGGGAGTCCCAGGGGTTTGTCAGGGGACAGGTAGGGGGTGGGGTCCTAGAGGGGAAGTTGGGGGGGTCTCAGGAGGGGGCAGTTGGGGACAAGGAGAAGGGAGGCTTAGATAGGGGGTAGGGTCCCGGGAGGGGGCAATCAGGGGACAAGGACCAGTGGGGTTTAGATAGGGGGTGAGGTCCTGGGGGGCAGTTGGGGCAAGGGTCGGATGGGTTGGGGTTTCTGGGGGGGCAGTTGGAGGGAGTGGATGGTGGCAAGGTGGGGCTACCTTCCCTCCCCGTGGAGTGTCCTATTTTTTGAATGTTAAAATATGGTATCCCTACTCCCAGTGCAGCTCTCCATTCATAGCAGGCTGCAGTATGAGGTCTCAGCTTCCTCACTCCCTCCCCCTCTTTCCTGTTGGTAGTGGCCAAGGGAATGCTGGGAAATGTAGTTCTTTCCCTGCTCCTGGGCTGGCTCTATAGGCAGGGAGCTAACCAAGGAACTACAGCTCCCAGGGCCCCCTGCTGGTTCTCAGCTCCCAGGCTGGCTCCCTGCCGCCCCTGCAAATGGGCTGCCCCAAGCACCTGCTTGCTTTGCTGGTGCCTAGAGCTGCCCCGGCCCGGGAGCATGTAACAATGAGTAGATTTGTTTATGATTGGCATAGTCAGGAGGATTGAATTCCCCCTGTGATCCCTGAGGGCTGATGGAAGTCTTGGTTGTTGAAGGAAGGGTCTGTCCACCGAAGTGGGTGTATCGAAGGGCCAAGCTGGTCACTGGATTTCCCACTTCAGTTCCAGGGACTGGTTAAGCAGCCAAAGCAGTTCTAGGGGTTTCTCCAGCAGCTCCTAGAAAAAGCAGAAGGAAGTGCATGCACAGCAGCAGCAATACCTGTGAGAGATCCTGCAAAGGGAAATCAACCCAGGGTCTGCTATGCCAATGGACAAAAAGAGCAGAGAAGGAGAGCGCGCCTGGGCTGTGCCGAGAAGGTTAGCCCAGGGAGAAGGGCATGAGAAAGTGTACAAGCATGGCCTAATACCAAGATGGGGACAAGAGTTCTTTGTTTTGGGTGCAGAGAAACAGGCCATATCAAAAGACAGGGCCCGCTTAGGAAATTGCTGAGTGGCAAAATGAGGGGCCAAAGCCCCAAGAAGGTAGAAAGAAAGGAGGTGTCCTCTGACACAAACCCACATGCGGCAGGCAAGGTGGAGGTGGCAGGGATGGCCGTGAACCTTGCAGACCCTCCACCAACACACCCTGTCGAGTGCTGCAAGGGGTGAAGGACGAAATGGTTGGCCCAGAGATGAAGCAGACTGAAGTAGGGACAAACACAAGGATGGAGCAGTCCATGGTGGGTTTTCAGACCCTGTGACAGGGTCTGCTTACCCCGCACTAGCCCAGACAGGGTTAAGCCCATATTATTGACAGCGGAAGTCCCGCCTCCCCGGCGAGACTGGGTGTGCTCCAAGTGCTCTAGCAGTAGAAAGGGAGGAAGCCCAGCTTATTCTGGGCTGGAGGCTGCAGGGGAATGACCTGTCTGGGAAGCTCCTGCGAAGGGCCAGCCACAGCCCCTGACTGCGCCAGGATTCAGAGCCTCCCTGGGCCCACCTGCACCCCGGCGACTGGAGGAGCCACCGGAGGTGACCAGACCCACTGACCACAGAGAACCCAGCATCTCATGGGAGATCCCAATACAGACTCTGGTAGGAAGTGACTCAGGGAGGGTGACGGAGTGGTACCTCCCACCCAGGAAACCTCAGCATGTTTCGGTAGGCTGAGTCAGTGGCAAGTCGCTATGCTACTGTTAGGGCCCTGGGTTGGTGTCTGGTGGAGTTGGGGGCCCAGGCCCCGCTTCCGGGGCCACCACAACCCTTGGTGGGTGCCCCACCATTATAGACTCTGGCCGTTAGGCCCCACTGCCCCGCACCGAAGGGCGGCTTTATAGACTCTGGCCACTAGGCCCCGCTGCCCTGCACCGAAGGGTTTCTTTATAATCTCTCTGTGGGAGATTATGTTGCCCCTCTGTGGGGAATCCCTTCCTTGCAGATGGTGTGCTTTGGTTCCTGGACTCTGCCAGGAAGCCCAGCTCCCATCCCTAGCAGCTTGGCTGTTCCCTATCATGCTGTGCACCAGGCCCTCTGCAGAGAGCTGCTCTGGGCAAGGACTGCAGAGCCAGCTATCATCCTGGCCGGTGTAGCTCCAGGTTCCATAACCCTGACCCATGGTCTCCCTCCGCTGACAGGCTCTGAAGAAGGCCTGCCCAGAGACATGGATGACATGCTGAAGAGCTTGCTGACAGCAACCCCCAGCACAGACAAACTCCAGCACATCTTGGAGATGAGCAGAATGGGCAGGGGCAGCAGGACTTTTACCTTAGCCATGGGGAGGCCCGGAAATGAGCGACTGGATGATCCATGTTTCTATTGTGTCCTGCTGCCTGAGAGCCATTGGGCCACCGTGGTCAGGGCAGTCAGTGCAGAGCAGTGTTGGGGCCCTTCCTCCTTCAGGGACAGAGGGAAGGCGCTGGTGCTTGACAACAGGTCTCTGCCTGGTTCTGTTGAGCACTAACTCCAAGGCTCCAGGCAGGCTTGCAGAGTGAGAGCATCAGACCCCTGTGAGGTCCAGGAGAAGGTCCTCAGAGAAGAGCACTGGCTCCTTCCTAGGAAGCTGCTGAGATTCTCAAGGAGGGATTCATCTCTTCTCTCCCATGGACACAGAGGATTGTAAGGAGCAGGGCGTTGTCCTTTGTCCAACAGAGACCTGTCCTCGCTCTAGCCATTGATGGACCTATCCTCTATGAACTTACCTAATTCTTTGTTGAACCCTGTTATAGTCTTGGTCTTCACAACATCCTCTGGCAAGGAGTTCCACAGGTTGACTGTGCGTTGTGTAAACAAACAAATACTTCCTTTTTTTAGTTTTAAACCTGCTGCTTATTAATTTCATTTGGTGACCCCCAGTTCTTGAATGATGAGAAGGAGTAAATAACACTTCCTTATTTACTTTCTCCACACCAGTCATCATTTTATAGACCTCTATCATATCCCCCCTTAGTCGTCTCTTTTCTAAGCTGAAAAGTCCCTGTCTTCTTAATCTTTCCTCATTTGGCCGCTGTTCCATACCCCTAATAATTTTTGTTGCCCTTTTCTGAACCCAATTCCATTATATCTTTCAAAGACGGGGAGACCACATCTGCACACAGTGGGAGTACCATGAATTTATAGAGAGGCAATATGATATTTTCTGTCTTATCTATCCCTTTCTTAATGATTCCCAACATTTTGTTCAAATTTGTTGACTGCCACTGCACACTGAGTGGATGTTTTCAGAGAACTATCCACAATGACTCCAAGATCTCTTTCTTGAGTGATAACAGCTCACAGGAGCAGCCACACTCCAGCACTCCACCTGGCAGCCTGCTGAAAATTGCTTAGCGAGGACCCATGAAGTTCAGCCCCAGTTTAAGGCTCCACTCCTGAGGTCCTATTGGAGGAGTCCCAGAGAAGCTAATTGGCCCCTGGCCCTGCTTAAGGCAGCAGCAGGAACAGGAAGCTGACTGAACACCAGGACTGCTCCCTGTTCTGGACCGTGCGCTGCCCCTTTCTGCTGCCGCTCCCCTGGCTTGATTTCCTGGCATCTGATTTGTGGTTGTGTGTATTATCCACCAGGCAAAGTATTAACAACTTCAACAGAACTTTATTTACAGTGCAAGTCTCTTCTCCAAGCTGTAGCTGCACACTCTGTAACTCTCCCAGCCTCCTCAACTCCTCCCCCCTCCTTCCTGATTCCTGTCCTTTCAGACTCCCAACAGCCAGTGCTCCCAGTTCTAATAATTACAAGCAGCATCTAAACACCACATTCCCTCCTCTCTTAAGAAACTTTCCAAATTAAAATAAACATTGTTGTTCTAACCAGAGGAACAAATATGAAACAAGACACTATACTGTTGGCAGGAATATTACACTGAAAACACTGTAGATACTACATAACATAGTCTTTAGTCCAGGCAGGTGGTCGTCTGGGTCTGACAGGCCGTCTCTCAAGCCCCGGTTCCAGTGCAATGTCTTGTTGTGTTGGTTCTACAGTGAAGTCATCCAATGCAGACTGGGTATTGGCATAATCTCCTCTTGGTGCATGGGCAGGTGCAAGATAAGAAGCATTCCATACCTGCCCATCAGAAAGTCGATAGGTGTAAGGTCCCTTCTTCTTTATGATTTTAAGAGGAGCTGTGAATTTATGGTTCCCTTTGCGTAAGATTCCAAGTTTTCGTATTCTAACGAAGGAACCACACTCAAACTTTGGTTCCTTAGCACCCCGCCGTTTGTCTGTGAAAGCCTTAGACTTTGCTTGGTTTTGTTCAATTGTCTTTCTCACATCACCCCTGTTTGGGGCATCAGGTCCAGCCTGTGAAATTGTATGCCCCAGAAAGGAGAGTTCAGTTTGTCTAAATTTGCATTTGGACCTATTGAGCTTGAGGCCTGCTTTGCTGATGCAGTTTAGTACAGACTGCAGTTTATTGTCATGCTCCTCAGTAGTATTTCCAAACACAATAATATCATCCAAATAGCACTGAACTCCATGTTGATTCTTCAGAATCAATGACATCATTTTTTGAAAGGCACTTGGGGCTCATGCGAGACCGTATGGAACACGTTTAAAACGAAATAGTCCCTCATGTGTAATAATTGCTGTGAGGTCTCTGCTACCTTCATGCAACATAACCTGGTGGTATGTTCTACTCTGCAAATCAAGAGTAGAAAACATCTTTGCTCCGCGGAGTTCTGCAAATACTTCCTCTATGTGAGGAAGAGGATGACTGTCAATCACAATAGCTTTATTTGGCTCCCTTAAGTCCACACAAAGGCGAATGTCTCCACCCTTCTTCTGCATCATTACTATAGGTGAAACCCATTCCGAGGAGTTAATCTCTTCAATAATGTCCTTTTGAACAAGTTTTCTACGTTCCTCTGAAACAGCTTCCCTGACTGAAAATGGTAAGCGCTGTAATTTCTGTCGTACAGGCAACACATTATTCCGCATTTTAACTTTATGCAGAAACCCATAAGCACAGCTGAGTTTCTCCTCAACCTGGAGTTGGGTCCCAGCTGAAACTGGTGTGTGTACCGCAAGAGTGCTTTGCTGAGGAAGATCAATTCGTCCATTAACTACCCTGAGATTTAAAGCAGCTAATAAATCTCTGCCAAGGATAGCAGTGCCTTTGTGGACAATGTAGAACTCCACAGTTACACAGCGATCACCAAAAGTAACTATTGCTGGCAGGCAGCCATGTACTGGAATATGGTTTTTCAAATAGCATACCAAGTGAAGTTTGGGTTCAGTAAGAGGCACATCTTTAAAGTAATGCAAATAGATGGAATCAGGTAGTATAGATACTGCTGAGCCAGTGTCCAACATTAGCTGAATAGAGTGTGATTTGCCTGAGGGTATGGCAGAAACATTTACAGTGCACTTGATCTGTTCTGGAATATGTGCAGTAGTGATTTTGTCTACACTCAGCACAGTAACATCTGGCATTGTAACTGCATGCACCTGTTGATTGAACTGGCTACTGCGACATACTTTAGCAAAATGCCCAATCTTTTTGCAATGATTGCACCGAGCTACTTTTGCTGGACATCCTGTGTAGCTTGCAAGATGTTATGGGGATCCACAGCGAAAGCATGCTTTTACTGTATTTTGCATTCGCTGATTCAGTGGCTTTTCATTAGTTTTCCTTTTGCAATTGTTTGTCTGCAGTGATAGTGAACTTTTCTGCAAAGGAGTCACAGCCTGGACTGGGCCTCTTGTACCCTGACTCATTATTTTGGCTTCAGCTGTAGCTGACTCAATCTGAGTAGCAATGGTTATTGCTTTTTCTAGTGTAAGTTGTGGTTCTAGAAGTAAGCGTTCTCTTACATGAAGCACTGTTGTTTTCTCAATGAGCTGGTCTCTAATCATCTCATCTGCCATATTCCCAAAGTCACAAGTTACAATCAGACTCCTCAGGGAAGCCATATACTGCATTATAGTCTCCCCTGGTTTCTGCTCACGCGGGCGAAATCTATAGCGATTAGCTACTACATTCACTTTTGGCACAAAAAAGTTCTTTAATGCAGTGAGTGCAGTCTCATATTTATCATCTGCAAGGGGAAAAGTGTAAAATATACACTGCCCTTCTGCTCCAAGGCAGTGGATTAGCAGAGCACGCTTTCTTACTTCAGAAATCTCTGTAGCACTGATTGTAAGCAGATAAGTCTCAAACATACGGATCCAGGCAGTAAAAGCAATTGGAGGCTCACCTGGGCTTTGCAGAAAGGGTGCAGGTGGGTTCAGAGGCAGAAGATCCATCCTCATCGCCAAAATGTTGTATCCACCAGGCAAAGTATTAACAACTTCAACAGAACTTTATTTACAGTGCAAGTCTCTTCTCCAAGCTGAAGCTGCACCCTCTGTAACTCTCCCAGCCTCCTCAACTCCGCCCCTCCTTCCTGTTTCCTGTCCTTTCAGACCCCCCAACAGCCAGTGCTCCCAGTTCTAATAATTACAAGCAGCATCTAAACACCACATTGTGATCACAAGTTTCTTTTGCTTCTGATCTTCCAGTATCCTGACCGAGCTGACTCTCGACTCCTGTCATGTGAGTGTGGACTCTGGCTCTGACCAGTAGGTCTGGCTGCCCTTGACCCAGCTGTGACATTGACTTTTGTACAATTTCTCCAATGCCCTTTTCTGCTCTCCAGCAAGATACACCAGTACCTTGCCTCCCAAAGTCCTAGTTGCCGGCTATTCAAGGGTGAGAGGGGTAGTGCTTGTATTTCCCCCACCCCCAGCCCAGCGGCTTTTCCTATGGGAATCTCCCTAGAGCAGAGGAGAAATGTGCTCTTCTCTTAGGATCAGTCCCAGCAGTAATTCCACCCACCCTGGCCTTAGCTCAGCTACTGTGTTTACCTGGGATCAGGGACCAATTTTGAAGCCCTTACTGTTAGAGGTGGGAGCAGAGCCTGAAGCTTCAGCAGTTTTCACCAAAGCACACCATCCAGTCTTTCTGTGGTCTGACTAGGGCTCCCCATCCATCTTGGAGCTGAACACCAGATGGGAGCTGATCAGGGCCAGCTCCAGGCACCAGCCGAGCAAGCTCGTGCTTGGGGCAGCAGATTCTAAGGGGCGGCATTCCGTCCGCCTTTTTTTTTTTTCTTTTTCGTTTTGGTTTGCCGCTCCAGCCGCCCTGTAGGGGGCGGCGGCGTGGAGGAGGGGAGTGCCCTGCAGCAAACTCGGCAGGGCAGCCCACGTCCTTCCCTCCCAGCCGACTGGAGTGGCGCAGAGCCCTCCCGGCAGGTGGCGCGGCAGGAAGGGCCGCGTGGTGAGTGCCCCGCTAAAGCCCTGGCCGCCCCACTTCTGTCTCTCCCCCCCCCACTCCCTCTCCTTCCCCTCCCCGCTAGACCAAGCGTGCACTCTGCTGCACGTCTGCAGCACAGGGAATCCTCCTGCACCCTGGCTCCGGCTGCCCTGCCGTTTTGGGTTTTTTTTTTTTCTGCTTTGCTGCTCCGGCCACCCCACAGGTGGTTTTTGTGTGTGTGTGTGTGCTTTGCCGCTCTGGCCACCCTGCAGGGGTGTGTGTGGGGGCGTGCACGCTTGGCCGGTCCGCAGGTGTGGTTTTTTTTTTTTTTTTTTTGCTTCGCTACTCCGCCCACACACCCCCGCAGGTTTTTTTGTTTTTTGCTTGGGGTTGCAAAAAAGCCAGAGCCGGCCCTGGAGCTGATAGATTGTCCTTGGTGGGCCATGTTCTTGTGTGTGATGGTGCTGTGTGCCAGAGAGGGCCAGGAGCAGATGCACCACGCATGGCCAGGACCGGGCTAAACAGCCTGTAATGCTAGGTGAGTCAACCATGGCCACATATAGACACCTTGGGCATCCATGGGGACTGAATCTGGGTGCTTCACTGCTAAGAGCACAACTCACCCCAGTTTGAGTCATTACGGTAGTGACCCCTGCCAGCCCCTCTGAGGGGGGTCCGTATTGTCTCTCTAAGCTGGCGCACTGGGATGGAAAGCAATTGGCTGCAAGGTCACACACAAGGTCATGCCAGAGGCAGGAACGAAGCATGGTACTGATACCAGTCCAGCTCCAACCACTAGATACCACCCACTTCCAAAGCCAGAGAACCCAGGAGCCCTGACTCGGACAGCTAGGCCTTAAATGACAAGACCAACCCCCCTCCCACTCAGGAAGCCATAGAAGGGACCATCTGCTGAGCTCCCCTTTGCAATGCTGCTGTCAGAGACCATTGCTAGTGGATGCCAAGTGACTGAGCAGGGAACTCCTTGAGAGACTCCTAGAGACTTGCAGGTGTTTCACTGTGACCCTCTGGGAGCCATGGAAAGAGCGCTGCATTGAAGAGACTCTCCTGCTCTAACAAAGGGTTTCTGTTCTCCTAACTAGTCAGCCAGTGAGGCCAGTTTGCAGAATGTGGAAGAGCTGTTTGGCGATGGGTTGAAGGATTCACTGTGTAGATGGCAGCAGCTGCAGTGCCTGGGGTGTCCATGGGCCAAGCCTCCACTCCTGACACTCCAAGCTAATTTCCCACTGCTCTCAGTGGGGCTTTGGCTTTAGCTGCTGGGCCTGCGTGCCTAGACAGAAGACTCAGGTATTTCCACAGGTTGCTCAATGGCAAATGCAGCCACCCAAAGAAGTGAAGAAGAATGGAAATGAAAGAGCAAAGCTGGACCATCCGCTGAGCTGCTGCAATCAAGTGAGCAGAGCCGGGGAGAGAAGAGGGAGAACTCGAAGGTAGCTGGCAGCAGTAGGGAGGAAAAGCCAGGAGAGTAGAAATAAAGAGTTAATGATGCGGGCTTTGTCTTGTGTGGTGAAGGGTTGAAAACGGGTCTCTACTATCACACTAAACTTTGAAATAGCCGTGTGTGATGAAAGGGCAGGACTATAAAGGGAAGAGGTAACTCTAGGGGCTTGAATTCCCAGATCCTGTCGCTATTGCGTGCTTCTACCAGCCGATCTCAACCCAACAAATCCCTGAGGTGGTAGCAGTAGTGAGCTCTTGTCCTCTTTTTCTGGACTAGCCACCAGAAAAAGAACACGATACATGTGGCCAAGGAAATAGAGAGGCATGGGGGTCACTTGCAGTGTTGCCTGTTAACATGGCTCTTGTGGGGGAGCACCACAGGTTATATTAGACTAGGTAGGAGCCACATGTCTCCAAACCTGCACATCCCGAGACTCCAGAGACCTCTCTCCAGATCCCAGAGTTTCCTCAGAGTCCTAAGGAGCCAGATGGAATCTGGCCTCTCCCCTCTCCCCCCCGCCCCCCAGCTCAGCAGTCCAGAAAAAGCTATTTGTAGACATGTTGTGTGTCCTCTGCCACACTCACCTGTTGCTGACTAATGCAGTCACAGAGTCCAGGCTCAGTGTCATGCATTCCTCTGGGCTGTGACAAGCAGGAGGACGTGAGCTGCAATGGATCCCCCTGTGCATTGGCTGAGTGGGTAACCTCTCTACTGCCATATCTGGTTTCCAGCCCACACGCACTAAGGAGGAGGGTGAGGGACTTACCCCAAAAGTGGGTGTGGGAAGAAGCAGAGTGAAGAGGTGATCAGAGAACCATCCCATAGCATTCCTCCTAGAGTCACTCCAACAACCCCCTGGCTCCTTCCTGCCGTAGGCCACAGCCCCTAGGTTCCATAGGGAATTTCTGAATTAACCCTCTAGAAAGCTGCCTCTGGCTCTACAAGCTCTCACACAGCCCTGTCACCAGAGGTAAGGAATAAGGTCCTGCCCCCCGCAACTGCTTGGGGGAATCCGCTCAGAGAAATCAGTGCAGGGCTTTATGCATCTCTACAAACAGATCACTTTGTGTGGTGTTGTCAAGAAGCTGCACACTCCTTGGCAGCTCTTTTTAGAGCAACATTAACTCCCACAGGGATTTCTGCTCTAAATGCTCTGGGCCTGAGGGAAAGATTCTGTGGAAAACAGGCCTTTCCCTTGCTCCAATCCAGGCTCTGCTGTTCTGATGCTGCAGAGCCGATAGGGAAGGTGTGAGGGTTCCTGGGCAGCATGGTTCTCTTTCTTTCCCGGTACTTTCCAATGGAGGGAAGAAAGGGAGACATGAGATGGAGTCTCTCCCTGGCTTACAGATAACCCATTCTGCAGTAACACAAGTGTGGACTCAGGGGAATGCTGTGCTGCGGAGCATGTGCCCTGCAAGATATCACTCATGAAGGGAAGCAACACTGCTCTTGGCACTGGAATCTGGGCAATAAGGAAGAGAAGTTGGAAATTCTCCCTGGGGAGGGGAAATGGGGAAACCCAGTGGGATGATGTGTATGACTGGAATGTTCGTGTCACTGTGACGTTCCCTTCTGGTGTTATCTGGACCAGTGATATACTAGGCCACTCCAATCCTTGACTCTGGGAGCCAGCCTTACCCTGCTCTGCTGTGAAAACCCCACTCCTGGGCTTTTCACCCACAGCCTCTCGCATGTAAGCTGCTCCCAGCTACTCGCAAGCGAATGACACCAGCCAATATCTCCGGTCCCAGGCGCAACCCTAGAAACCTCCATCTTGCAGTGTCCAGTTATGCCCACTGGATGCTGCAAGGTTATATAAGTTCGTCAATTTAACAAAGAAATTGATATGCACCAGGCTTGCTATCACAAGGGGAGCCTCCGACACACTTCAAACCAAACACACTGCTTCACGTAGAATAAACAAACAGATTTATTAACTATAAGTGATTATAAGTCAAAGCATAACAAGTCAGATTTGGTCAAATGAAATAAAAGCAAAACGCTGATCTTAACACTTTCAATGTCCTTAAAAATGCTTCTCACCACAGGCTGGCTGATTACTTTTCAGTCAGGCTCTCCCCTTTGATCAACATTTCAGTTGCTTGATGGTAGTGGTGTCTGTAGATGTAGGTGGAAGAGAGAGAGCATGGCCTTTCTTTCCTTCTGACTTTGCTCCCCGTCCCCTTCAGAGTCAGGTGAGCATTACCTCATCGCAGTCCCAACCTGCCTAAAGGAACAGGGTGACTCCCTTGAGGGTCTAATAACAGATTATTTTGTTGCTGCCTGCCTAAGCCAGTTTCCATTGTTCCTGTGAGGCTGGGCTGGAGCTATCTCTAGACCAGATCCTGCATTCCCTGGGCACTCTAATTCCCTTTGGCTTTGGGAGGTGCACAAGGAAAGTAGGTGCAGGTCTGAAAAGCAAATTCATATTCCCCCAGCAACACCAAAACCACAGCAGTACTCAGAAATTCGAAAGCCACTAACAGTGGGGAAACCTCGGGAAAAGTTCCCCAAAGCCCTAGCTACAAAATAAAATATTGATCATTATTAATGCAGTTTGTTAAAGAACAAAGGCCCAGTGAGGAATCAACTGCAGGAGACATAAGCCATTCAAAACTACATAAAGTACAGTGAATATGATCCAGGCGTAAATCAACATCTCTTCATTTCCATGGCATTAGCATGATTTACACCCGCTGAGAATCTGGCCCATTATGTGTTTGCACATGTTTGATGGGAGGTTGGATTGGTAAACAAAAGCACAATGTTGTCAAGGGGGTAATAATTACTAGGAAATTACTAGTTCTAAAATACATGGCTGGCAATGTGCTCCCTTGCCTCTCTTAACAGCTGTATGGAACTAACAAATCTTAAAAAAAGGCAACATATCAGTGAAATCAGTCGGGGGGAGGGTCAAAAGTTATCCAAAAAAACTGTTTTTTGATGGAAACAGGTTTTCAACTAATAAACATTTTTCACAAAAAGGATCTGCTTTCTGTGGAAAAACTCAAATACTGCAAACTCAAAAGATTTTGGCCCAAAAACAGATGATTTTGGGCGTGGATCAAATTTTGGGAGGGGTTTCAGCTGAAAATTATCAGGTTTTGAATTTTTGCAGGAAAAAATATCAAAATTTTCTGCAAGAAGAAAACCAGCCCATTTTTCTTTCAGACAGGGCTGGCTCTGCCCAAGTGCTGGCAAAGTCCACAGTTCCCACTGGCACTCAACTCTGGAAAAATCAAGCCCTTAGAGCTGCTCCTAGAGCGGGGAACTGTATCTAAACCCGCTACGGTTTTCTAGCCATGTATTTTTTTAATGAGAAAATAAAAAAAATTTGCAAGGAAGGGAGCTTGCAGGGACCGCCCCACGAGCCCTGAGCTCAGCGTTACGCGGGGGCTCGCTGTCTGCCAGGGAACTGAGTCTTTGAGTTCACTTGGCTGCTGCCAGGGGGACGGGACAGCTCCTCTGCACTGGGCATCTCTGGAGCTGCAGGCGCCTGGCGTGGCCTTGGGGCTCTGGCTGCCCCTGGCTCCCGGCTCTGCCTGGCCCTGGGGCTCTGGCTGCCCCTGTGTTCTCCACACGTTGGGTGGCCCCCGCTCACCTTGAAGCCTGGCGGCTCCCGCAGGCCCCACCGGCAGGCACAGCAGCAGGATGCCCATGATGCCGGTCACCTTCCTGGCCATGGTGTTCAGTCCCCGCAGGACTGGAACCTGCCGGGCTGGGGCTGGGGCTGGGCCTGGGGCTGCTGCATTAGCAGGCGGGGCTTCCTCCTCCTTCCTGGTGCGCTGCCCGGGGCCTGAGATGGGCCAGGAGCCCGGATGCTGCGGCAGGGGGCACAGGTGATCGGCCCATGGCTCCTCCTCCCGGGACTGCTGCAGCGTCGGTGTTTGACACAGGCCATTGGAAATTGGAAAGGTGCAGGAAAGAGCCACAAATACGATCCAAGGGGCTGGAGAAAATGTCTGATGGGGAGAGATTTACAGAGCTGAATCTATTGAATATCACAAAAAGAAGATCAGAAGTGACTTGATTACAGAGCATAAATACCATCCCAGGGAGAGACTCCCGGGTACTAAAAGGCTCTTTAGCCCAGCAGAGACCACCAGAACAAAAACCAATGGCTGGAAGTCAGAGCCAGACTAATTCAAATGAGAAATAAGCATATACGCTGACTTTTATTTTTCCTGGTGGGTGCTCCATCCTCACTGCACCCCAAGGCCCCCCCACTCCACCTCCTCCCTCGAGGCCCCGCCCTCACTCTGCCTCTTCCTGCCTCTGCTCTGCCCTCTCCTCCGAGGCCCCATGCCAGCTGCCAAACAGCTGAATGGCAGCCCAGCTGTGACTGGTGGGTGTTGACCACCCCTGCTATTTTTTTCCATGGGTGCTTGAGCCCTGGAGCACCAATGGAGTCAGTGCCTATGCCTGATTCTCTTCTCACTTGTAGCCGTGTAAATCAGGAGCAACCCTAAGGAAATCAGTTAATGAACCCCAGGTTCACCAGCCTGGGAAGAGCCTAATGAGTGGCTGTGGCTCAATAACAGATATAAACCCAATCTGACAAGCCAGAGAAGGCACGTCAGACTGGCAGTGCCAGCAGGAATCTGAAACACACTTCTTGAGTTGAAGAGGGTACTCAGCAGGGGTAAGGCTGACTGGCATAGCTATACTGGCAAAGACGCTATAGTGTAAACAAGACCTGCATTAACCACGTTTTCAGGCAGTTAATTTCCCTTGTTTCCTGAGGAAGTGGTGTTAGTGAGGGGGCATGATTGGAGGGCACCTGTGGGAGGGGAATGATCTGCCACTTGAGCTACCAGCTCTGAGCAGAGCAGCTTGGCATGCACAGAATTGGGGAAAGGCAGTGGCAGTGAGGCTGCATGCCCCCCACCCCCAAACTGCACCCATGGTGGAACTCCCCATCCCCCCCCAACACTGCAGCATCACCACCCCCGCCAGGCTCCCTCTGCCTGAAACAGGACTCACCTAGTGGTGCCTGCAGTTGGCGCTGGCTGGGAGCTGGAGCTTGCCCAGGAGATCTAGGTAGCAGGCGGGGCGACCCAGGGGAGCAGGGTCTCACCACTGCTGATCAGACTGGGTTTTTGCAGAGCAGAGGGAGCCTGGTGCTCCCCCCTTACCCACCTCTAACCCTAGCTGGAGCAGTGGAGCAGCTCCCTGAGGCTGCTGGAGGAGGAGCCCCACCCTCCACCGAAGTCTGACTCAGGCCTGGGTCAGCCTTTGCTGCAGCAAGCCCAGGGGGGCTACAAAAGTTGAACAGCTAATAGGTGATTAATGCAGCCATCTACCAGCTGATCGGTGGGGGTGGGGCTACTTATCCCTGGCTGGGGCTGCAGCTCTATTGCTGGTGGGTGTTAAGCACCCGCTAATTTTTTTCACTGAGTTCTCCAGCTCTGGAGCACCCATGCAGTTGGCACCTATGGAAATAAGGCCCAACATTATGACAGTGGGGGGTGATTAACCACTAGAACAAACGGCCAATGGAAGCATTTGATTACCCAGATTCTGATTCCTCCAGATCCAACCTGGAAGCCCTGCTGGAAGGTCCTTTCGCCAAACATAAGTCATTGGGTCAATATAGGGGTAACTGGGAGAAATTCTCTGACCTGTGCTATACAGGGGGTCAAAGTCAATGTTCTAATGTTCCCCTCTGGCCTTCAAATCTCTGGACCTATGAAGCTGCTGCCAGGCAGCACTAGGTATGACGGCTTGAGTGTGTGCCAGGCGCTGGGAACAGGCCTGCTCAGTGCATGGCACAGGCCCACATTGCAGAGACTGGGGTGTGGAGCTGAGAACAGAGAGAACTGTCATTGTAGGCTGTGTTCAGGATGGGATTGGAAGGGACAACAGGTGTCTGGAGTTGCCCGTGTCTGGGGTCTTGGACAGACAGCAGAGGGGAAGCTGTGTGTGGTGTACATTGCCCTGGTACAGTTTCCAGTAGCAGGGAAGGGAGAGAGATGAGGAGCCAGAGAGGGTTTCTGGAGGCAGGTTGGGTGGGGACTGTGAACCTGGGACAACAGGGGGTGTTTTCATCAGAAGGATGTGAGTTGTGTCAGGTCCTTCCAGAAAGATCCAGACTGCTGACCCCAGCTTTGTGACCTGGGATCTTTCTGTGTGGGACACAATTCCTCATTTCTCAGTCTAGTCATCTAGACATCTGAATTCCCATCACAATTAAAAACAGACTGTGTCTCCTGTTCATAGAATCATAGAAGATTGGGGTTGGAAGAGACCTCAGTAGGTCATCTAGTCCAACCCCCTGCTCAAAGCAGGACCAACACCAACTAAATCATCGGAGCCAGGGCTTTGTCAAGCCGGGCCTTAAAAACTTCTAAGGATGGAGATTCCACCACGTCCCTAGGTAACCCATTCCAGTGCTTCACCAACTTCCTAGTGAAATAGTGTTTCCTAATATCCAACCTAGACAGGCAGGAGTATAAAAAATATTGCTCGAGCATGCAGGGATGTAATCAGAAAGGCCAAAACACAACTGGAGTTGCAGCTATCATGAGATGTGAAGGGTAACAAGAAGGATTTCTACAGGTATATTAGCAACATGAAAAAGGTCAGGGAAAGTGTGGGACCCTTAATGAATGGTGGAGGCAACCTAGTGACAGATGATGTGGAAAAAGCTGAAGAACTCAATGTTTTTTTTGACTTGGTCTTAGCAGACAAGGTCAGCTCCCAGACAGCTATCCTGGGCAAAACAGTATGAGGAGGAGGTGAGCAGCCCTCAGTGGTGAAAGAACAGGTTAAGGACTATTTAGTCGATTTAGTTGGTGTTGGTCCTGCTTTGAGCAGGGGGTTGGACTAGATGACCTCCTGAGGTCTCTTCTAACCCTAATCGTCTCTGATTCTATGATTGTTTTTCTATTTTTTCCAGTCATCCTCCACCCCTTTCTAGTCAATGTCATTTTACTGGTGCCAGGGGCAGTGTCTTCATGTGACCAGACCAGGCTCCACACTGAGATTTCTGGGATTACACTCGGCTGTTTGCAGACTATGAATAGTGTCATGATACAAATCACTCACCTATATTACCATCATAACTGGAACTGGTGTCACAGATCCTAGTGAGTGCTCCTTCCTGGCTACCCGCTAAGGCTGCTGTCAGGGCCGGCTCCAGGTTTTTTGCTGCCCCAAGCAAAAAAAAAAAACAAAACAACCGGAGAGCCACCGCCGAAGCAAAAAAAAAAAAAAAAAAAATCTACACAAAAACCCCCGGAATGCCGCCCCTTGAAAAGTGCCGCCCCAAGCACATGCTTGGAATGCTGGTGCCTAGAGCCGGCCCTGGCTCTGTATTCCCAGGGGTGTTTCAAGCTCATGGAGCATGAGCAGAGTCCAATCACACCCCCAGTTTTGGGGTCCTTGGCGCAGTCTCTTGCCACTTAGGACTTGGTCAGATAAAAGAAAGACTTTGAAGCTTCTCCATTCTGATTCTCCTTCCATATGTTTGTGTCCTTCCAGCATCCAGCGAGTCTCCTTTTGAGCCTCCAAGGAGAGGCATGTGTGTAGTAAAGGTTGGCTTTTCAGCCTGGATTATCACACACACATCGCCAGAGGAGCAGAGGGGAGTGAAAAAGTCAACAGACAGATTGGAAACATTGTTTGTTGATGTTTTTTAACTCTCATGGTTTGTGGGGCCAATCTGATGGTTTTTTAGGATCTGACTCATGATTTTTGATCTCTGAGGCTGACAGTCCTGCCCCAGTGTGTCAGAAGTGAGTGAAATCTGCTCTCCAAAGCAGGAGTAAAGGAAGAAAATGGCCAGAGTGGTGAGTGAGTGGGGACAGTGGCGACTCAGGGTGGAGAGCTGTGGGAGCTGCGGCAGGAGGAGGCAGAGTCGTGTCTCAGCGCAGCACTGCAGTCCCTAGTGCAAACGGCTCTGCGACAGAAATGTGATTGTGGCAAATCAGGCAGCTGGTCTTGCTGGAAGCAGAGATTTGAGCAATTCCAGACGACTGCTGGTTTAATAGAGGAAGCCCAAGAATACCAGGTAAATGCCTGGCCATTTGCCATGGGTGATGCTGCTGATGACATCCTGTGTGCCAGACTCCTCACTCTGAGGAGAGGAAAGACTACGCCAAAGGGAAAGAGGTGTTTAAGGCCCATTTCCTGGGCACATAGAATGTTATCTAGGAAAAGGCCAGTTTGAATAGCAGGTGCCAGGAACCAGAGGAAACAGCTGAGATTTTCATTACTGCAGTTCATAGTCTGGCTGAACGTTGGAAATATGGAACATTTAAAGATGAACTAATAGGAGATGGGCTAGTTATAGGGTGACCAGACATCCCGATTTTATCGGGACCGTCCCGATATTTCCTTGTTTGTCCCGCGTCCCGACCGACATGCGGTCGGGACAACCGGACAAACAAGGAAATGCGCCGGAGCCTGGAGCCCGGAAGTGCTCGCGCCCCCCCCCGCCCCGACTCCGCCCCCTCCTCCCCCGATTGGCTCCCTCCCCGAATCCCCGCCTCTTCCCCAGGCTCACCATTCCTCCCCCCTATGCAAGCGCTGGAGGGAGGCCCGGGAGACACAGGGGAAGCGCGGGACCAGGGTGAGTAAGAGTCCGGCCTGGCCCCGAGCAGGCAGGACTCAGTCGGGTGGTAGGGAGAGGAGGGGGGCGGCCCGCGGAGCCAGGCGGCGGCTGTTGTTCTCCCCCCCCCCGGGCAGCGGGACTCGGGAGCAGCCGCTGCTGCAGCTCCCACTGCCGCGGGGGAGGAAGCGGCCATGGCGCTCGGCGGCTGCGGCGCCCCCGAACCCCCCCGAGCCGGGGCCTGCTGAGGGGACCCAGCAGCGCGCACGCTGCGCCCAGCCCCTGGCCAGTCGCGTCTGGGCTGCTGCCCAGCTGGTGCTATCCCGCGGCGGCCCCGGGGCGGAGGCATCGGCAGCCCAGCCCCGTTCGTTCCCCTGCGGGACCCGAGCGGGACGGGGGGGCTGGGGCCTGCTGCCCCCGCTCCGGGGCCGCCGCGGGATAGCACCAGCTGGGCAGCAGCCCAGACGCGACTGGCCAGGGGGCTGGGCGCAGCGTGCGCGCTGCTGGGTCCCCGCAGCAGGCCCGGGCTCGGGGGCGCCAGAGCCGCAGCCGCCGAGCGCCATGGCCGCTTCCTCCCCCCCCGCGGCAGTGGGAGCTGCAGCAGCGGCTGCTCCCGAGTCCCGCTGCCCGGGGGGGGAGAACAACAGCCGCCGCCTGGCCCCGCGGGCCGCCCCCCTCCTCTCCCTACCACCCGACTGAGTCCTGCCTGCTCGGGGCCAGGCCGGACTCTCACTACCCCGGCCCCGCGCTTCCCCTGAGTCTCCCGGGCCTCCCTCCAGCGCTTGCGGAGGAAGGTTTTTTTTTTTTTTTTGGCCCCGCCCCCCGCCACGCCCCCCCACGTCACCCCCCCCCCCCCCCGCGGCCTGATATTTGTCCTTTGGTGATCTGGTCACCCTAGCTAGTTATAAGAGACACTGACTGATCAACACAGCTTCAGTTAGACCCAGACTGCACACCAGCAAGTGTGATAGCAAAAGTGAGAATGGTGATGTAAGCAGAGTCTGAATGAATGAGCTCTTCTCTGATTTCTAGTGATGAGCTGGAACAGGAGTAGTCAATTATTTTTTGTCAAGGGCCAAATTTCTTGGTCAAGGTATAGTCAAGGTCCAGACTCCGGAGAAAATAATAAAGACATTATAACAACAATGATAATTATAAGATTTTGGGTCTGTTCAAAAACATCTGGTGGTCCGGATTTGGCCCGCCATCATCTGCCCATTGACTGCTCCTGGGGGGAAAAGACTTCAGGAGCAGATTGTATTTGCACAGACACACCTACACTGCCTAGGCATGCAGCAGAGGGAGCTGCTCTGCCAAAATGATCAGTTTTGGCTGGTTTTGGGTTACAAATCACTCTAGTATTTGAGTGGAAGGGCAATGAAATGTTGTTATCCTGAGTGTGTGAGCAAAGGGCATCAGAACTGTGATTTGCAGGCCCCTGACTGAGTGGGTCACGCAGGGATTCTCACTTGCTAAGCAGGGGGTAGAGTTGCCAAATCCCAGTGAAAGAGAGACAAGGGTGGAGGCGGGAATTCTTTTCTGGTGGTGTGGGCTCTGGCTAAGAGTGGTCTCTCCCTTGTTTAAAGACAGAGCTGGTTAGTCTCAGTGGTGAGCCCTTGTTTTGTTCCGTGGTCACTACCCCTGCAATCACTGCTAACCAGCTGTAGGTGCTGAGCCTTAGACCTGGTGTGGGGCCATGTTACAGTGAAAGGGACTGTCCAGCCTGCACCAGCAGGGAGGTTCCCCACTACTGGCTGAAATCCCTGAGAGCTGGGTAAGTGACAGAACCTCCGAATGTGGCAGCGGAGAAAGTGGTGGCAGCAGCGGGCCATGACAAAAATGGGTGGAGCAGCAGAGTGAACAACAGCAGTGGTGGGTGACAGCAGCGAGTGAATGCTAGCAACTGTGAGCCAATTGCAGAGGCAGCAGCTGAAGCATTGCTCAATGCCTCCCCCCACACCCATGGTGGGAGGTTGTAACGGGGTCCCTGAGGTGTAACGTGGACTGTGGGACTGCTGAGCCCTCCAACCCCACCTGCCTGGGCCGTCCCTCACACTGCGGTGCTAATGTCAAGCTACAAGCCTCGGACAGGCCCTGCACTCACACAGCCATCCACAGGCAGGGACACACCTGTTACCCGAAATTGGGTCAGCTAGTGAGCTTAGGGAGGACTAATGACCCACCAGAGTTTGGCAGAAAGCAGTACGTTTATTATATTGATAGCTAAGCTCAAAATAGAGGGTGGTGTCACATTCACACTTGCATACTCATGCTCCCAGGACAGGCATGGCACTGGAGATGTCAGGATCCTTCAACGTAAGTGTCCCACAGCATAGCGATGGATTGTGCGATGAAGGTAAGTCTTCCCGAGGCATGATGGAATGCAATGCGGTGAACCACTGGCCAGGCGGTCCGGGCGAAGGGCCTTCACGGGAGGTACAAGCTTGTGAGTGCACTGCTGAGCACATGGCCCCTTCCCCTTTTAAGGACCTGCTCCTCATGGCCTGTGACTAGAGATGACTTGGCTGCATCTGGTTGGTCACACTCCACCTCAGCCAGTGTCCATGCAGTGTCCATGCATTGGGTGTGTGAACGCTGCCTAATTAGAGTCCCAGACACCTTGTGGAGCTTGGGGGCGGAGGCTCGACTGATTAGGGGGCCTATAAAAGCAGCCGCCCAGCCAGGCAGCGGCACAGCTGTGAGCAGCGGCACAGGAGGCTGCTAACAGGGGAGTTTGAGTGGGAGTCTCATTGGAGGAGAAGGTATCTGTACTTGTGTCTGTCTTTGTAGTGCTTGTGTATGTAGAGGCCTGTAGGGGCACTGTGCTGGGAGGGCAGCCGAGCCCTGAGTAGGGGGCGGAGCTTGGCTGATTAGGGGGCCTATAAAAGCGGCCGCCCAGCCAGGCAGCGGCACAGGAGGCAGTGAACAGGGCTGCTAACTGGGGAGTTTGAGTGGGAGTTTGCAGGGGGAGGTGGAAGGGGAGGCAGGAGGGCGCGGTGTCCCGTGTGCTCTGTTTCCCCAGGTGCACTGGGCAGAGACTACAGCGGCCATGAGCCAAGCAGCAGGGGACACAATGCAGATGATTGCATGTGGAAGCTGCGGTATGTACATGGTACTAGAAGGGGGAAGCCTAAACAGAGGTATGTCTGTATGAAGTGCCGTCTAATAGAGCTGCTGGAAGAAAAGATCCGAGGGTTGGAGATGCAGGTAGATACCCGGGTAGAGTTTAGAAGGGGGTTCGAGCAGCTGATGGAGGAAAGGCAAGGAGGGGCTGAAGGGGAATGCTCAGGGGTTCAGGTGGAAGCAGGGGCTAAGGTCTGTGAGGGGGGAATATCTGAGGGAGAACAAGGGCAGTGGAAGCATGTGACCATGAGAAGCAGGCCAAGGAAAAGGAGGGCTAGTGAAGGGGAAATAGAACTCAGGAACAGGTTTGGGTGTTTGGATAGCGAGGAGGGGGGGCAGCAGGTGGTAACTGAAGGTGGGAGGGTGAGGAAGAAGAGAAGAGCAGCTAGCCCAATAGAGAGAGGGGAGGAGTTGATGGAGACAGCACCAAATCTGGGCCCCGGGAGGATACAGGATGGCACAAGGGGGAGTATAAAGGAAAATAGGAACGGACACGGGTTACGACTAGAGGGAACAGAGGATAGATTAGTAGATCGCACTGTCGCCAGGCAAAGGCAGGTTTACGTGATTGGGGACTCCTTACTGAGGAGGTTAGACAGGCCTGTGACCAGGGCGGACCCAGAGAACAGAAGGGTGTGCTGTCTACCGGGTGCTAAGATACGGGATGTGGACCTGCGGTTGAAAAGGATCCTAAAAGGAGCAGGTAAGAACCCCTTGATAATCCTTCACGTAGGAACAAATGACACAGCTAGGTTCTCGTTAGAGAGAATCAAGGGAGATTATGCCAGACTGGGGAAGACGCTCAAGGAAATCGAGGCTCAGATCATCTTCAGTGGGATTCTGCCTGTTCCTAGAGAAGGGCAGCAAAGGGCTGACAGGATTGTGAGGATAAATAGCTGGCTAAGGGAGTAGTGCTATAAGGAGGGCTTTGGGATGTATGGTCACTGGGAGGCTTTCGGGGACAGACAACTGTTCTCACGGGATGGACTTCACCTGAGTAGGGAAGGAAATAGACTTCTGGGAGGGACGCTGGCTCATCTCATCAAAAGAGCTTTAAACTAGGAATCTGGGGGAGACGGTTGGGAGATGTCCAGTTAATCTCCACGCCAGATTCCAACATTGAAAAGGAGGGTGATGAGATAAGAACAGATATGTCCAAACCCTTCCCCCCGGCTATAAGAAGGAGAGGGGGGATGAACAGCAAGGGGTCCGTACCAAATTGCATAACTGATGGGAGACAGGCTAAACGGCATACATTAAGATGTTTATACACCAATGTGAGAAGCCTAGGTAACAAAATGGAGGAATTGGAGCTCCTGGTCCGAGAAATGAAACCGGATATCGTAGGAATAACCGAAACCTGGTGGAACAGTAGTCATGACTGGAGTACAGATATGGAAGGGTATGTGCTGTTTAGGAACGATAGGAACAAAGGTAAAGGTGTGGGGGGGTAGCATTGTATGAGGTAAACTGTAAAGAAATAATAACTGATGGAATGGATAAGACGGAGTCTGTCTGGGCAATACTCACACTGGGTAAAAGAACTACTAGAGCCTCCCCGGGATAGTGCTTGGGGTGTGCTATAGACCGCCGGGACTACCCTGGATATGGACAGAGAACTATTTAATGTTTTTAGGGAAGTAAATACTAATAGGAACTGTGTAATCATGGGAGACTTTAACTTCCCGGATATAGATTGGGGGACAAATGCTAGCAACAATAATAGGGCTCAGATGTTGCTAGACGTGCTAGCTGATGAATTCCTTCATCAAGTAGTAGCTGAACCGACGAGGGGGGAGGCCATTTTAGATTTGGTTTTGGTGAGTAGTGAGGACCTCGTTGAGGAAATGGTTGTAGGGGACAACCTTGGCTTGAGTGATCATGAGCTAATTCGATTTAAACTAAATGGAAAGATTAACAGAATTATATCAGAGACTAGGGTTTACAATTTCAAAAAGGCTAATTTTAATAAATTAAGGGGACTGGTAAGGGAAGTGGATTGGGCTAACATATTTATGGATCTAAAGGCGGATGGCGCCTGGGATTATTTTAAGTTGAAGTTGCAGGAGCTGTCGGAGGCCTGTATCCCGAGAAAGGGAAAACGGTTAGTAGGAAAGAGATTTAGACCAAACTCGGGGGTGGTACCGTTGGACTGGAGAATAGCTAATGTGGTTCCTATTTTCAAGAAAGGGAAAAAAAGTGACCTGGGTAACTACAGGCCTGTTAGTTTAACATCTGTAGTATGTAAGGTCCTGGAAAAAATTTTGAAGGAGAAAGTAGTTAAGGACCTTGAGGTCAATGGCAATTGCGACAAATTACAACATGGTTTTACGAAAGGCAGATCGTGCCAAACCAGCCTGATCTCCTTCTTTGAGAAAGTAACAGACTTTTTAGATAAGGAAAATGCAGTGGACCTAATATACCTCGATTTCAGTAAAGCGTTTGATACGGTACCGCACGAGGAATTATTGGTTAAATTGGAAAAGATGGAGATCAATATGAAAATCCAGAGGTGGATAAGGAACTGGTTAAAGGGGAGACTGCAGTGGGTCATACTGAAAGGTGAACTGTCAGGTTGGAGGGAGGTCACCAGTGGAGTTCCTCAAGGTTCGGTTTTGGGTCCCATTTTATTTAATCTATTTATTACTGACCTCGGAACCAAATGTAGGAGTGGGCTGATAAAGTTTGCGGATGACACAAAGTTGGGAGGTATTGCCAATTCGGAGAAGGATTGGGATATTCTGCAGGGAGACTTGGATGACCTTGTAAATTGGAGTAATAGAAATAGGATGAAATTTAATAGTGAAAAGTGTAAGGTGATGCATTTAGGGATGACTAACAAGAATTTTAGTTATAAGCTGGGGACGCATCGGTTGGAAGTAACGGAGGAGGAGAAAGACCTCGGAGTCCTGGTTGACCGCAGGATGACTATGAGTCGGCAATGTGACGTGGCCGTGAAAAAAGCTAATGCAGTCTTGAGATGCATTAGGCGAGGTATATCTGGTAGGGATAAGGAGGTGCTGCTTCCGTTATACAAGGCACTGGTGAGACCTCATTTGGAGTACTGTGTGCAAGTTCTTGTCTCCCATGTTTAAAAGGGAACTCAAACTGGAATGGGTACAGAGAAGGGCCACTAGGATGATCAGAGGAATGGAAACCTGTCGTATGAAAGGAGACTCGAGGAGCTCGGTTTGTTTACCCTAACCAAAAGAAGGCTGAGGGGGGATATGATTGCTCTCTTTAAATATATCAGAGGGATAAATTCCAGGGAGGGAGAGGAATTATTTCAGCTCAGTACTAATGTGGACACGAGAAGGAATGGATATAAACTGGTGGTGGGGAAGTTTAGGCTTGAAATTAGACAAAGGTTTCTAACCATCAGAGGGGTGAAATTTTGGAACAGCCTTCCGAGGGAAACAGTGGGGGAGAAAGACCTCTTTGGCTTTAAGATTAAGCTTGATAAGTTTATGGAGGGGATGGTTTGATGGGATAACATGATTTTAGTCAATTAATCAACAGCGTGCCATCACTGGTAAATAGTATCAATGGTCAATGAGGGTCTGGCTAGAGAATCTTGCCTGCATGCTTGGGTTTCTACTGATTGCCATATTTGGGGTCGGGAAGGAATTTTCCTCCAGGGTAGATTGGCAGAGGCCCTAGAGGTTTTTCGCCTTCCTCCGCAGCATGGGGCGGGGGTCGCTAGCTGGAGGATTCTCTGCGACTTGAAGTCCTTAAATCACAGGATTCGGGGACTTCAACAGCTGAGTCAAGGGAAAGGGGATGGGTCAGCTTTTGTGGCCTGCATCATGCGGGAGGTCAGACTAGATGATCATACTGGTCCCTTCTGACCTTAAAGTCTATGAGTCTACCTGGGAGCTCTCCTGATCTTCCAGCTGTTCAACCAATCCATTCATCCCACAAGCATTCCAGGAGGGAGGGGTGGGGGAAAGTGTAACAGACCTTTTGAGCATACAGGTTATACATAGCATACAGATCACTGCTGCTCCTACAACAACACCCAACTGCATTACATGAATACTCTCCCAGCCACTCATGAGCCATAGTAGGGAGGCTCCAGTCAATTCCCCCCAGCTCCCCAGCCTTGCACCCCAGGATTGTACCATTGTGCACTTGTCAGCAGCCTAGCCAGTGTAAGCTCATTACCTAGTTCACCACACCCTCAGTGTGGAATGGACACACATCAGCCTTTGTAGTCTGAGCTGCAATTCCCCAAGCACTTCAAACAAAACACACTGTTTGAGGTAACATATCAAACAGGTTTATTAACTACAGAACAGTTGATTTAAGTGATTATAAGTAGCAGATGCAGAGGTCTTAATTCTAACTTAAAGAGGCTAAGCAAGATTTGAATCAAGCAGTGTCTCACCCTAAGAGCTGGTACAAGCAGCTTCCAGTTCTCCAATACACAGACTGAACCCCTTTCCAGCTTGGGACCAAACTCCCTCCTTCAAAGTCTTCGGCTACACTACGGACCTTACAGCGGCACAGCTGTACCGCTACAGATGTGCCGCTGTAAGGTCTCCCATGTAGCCACGCTTTGCCGATAGGAGAGAGTTCTCCTGCTGGCATGATTAAACCACCCCCAATGAGCGGCGTTAGCTATTTCTGCAGGAGAGCCTCTACTGCCAACATAGCGCTGTCCATATCAGCACTTCTGTCTGTGACAGTTGTCTGTCAGGGCTTTCTTTTTTCGCACCCCTGACCGACAGAAATTTTACCAACAGAAGTGGTGTTGACAAAGCCTTTGTCTTTCAGACAATCTTCCAGGTGTTGAGCTGAGCGGGGAGAGAGGCCAAGTAATGATGTCACTCTTCCTCTCTTATACTTTTTTCCGGCTGCTCGAAAGATTCTTGCTGTGACGTGGGTTAGCGTATCCCCATGGCATACGTGCCTTCTCCAAAAAGTCTCTGGGATAGTGGATTGAGTGTTGATGAGCCCTTAACTCCTGTCTGGCCACTGATGGCTGCTCCTTTGTCCCTACTGAAAGGCTGGCTTTGGGCATCTCCCAACCCCATGACATATTTCAGTAACACAAAAGGCAATACCTCATAACTTCACACACAATGATAGCAGAGACAATCCAACAGGATATTACGGTTCAACAGATCATAAAGTAATCGTTCTAGATTACTACATTTTTAATTGACTGAAACAAAGACATTATTTTAAATTAATCAGTCACAGAGGTTTAGTATGTTCATAACAATGTTCATTGCTTTTAGAAAAAGGGAACACTAATTTATTTTGTGTTATCTCCATAACCAGACATGTTTATGAAATTTCACCAACTTTATGTTTCCAAAGATTTTAGGCATAACAAAGGATTTTAAATCTTACTAAGGTACTGATTGTGCTGGAGGGTTCTCTTAAAACTAGTTCATCAAATAGTTCAGAGGTAAAGAAAGGGAAACTTGTTTGTCCAGCTATCTGGAAGGAAAGCGTTGTCCCTTTAAGGGCTAGCCTCTCTTCAACAGGGGGGTGAAGGGAGAAAGGGATGGACAGAAAGGACAGGGAGACTTTGGAAGCAAGTTTTTTGTACTATAGTAACTAAAATTAAAATATGTATTTTAGATAAGAGTGGTCTTTTGAAGGATTTATTTTAAAAACTATATGTCTGAAGAGCCAAGCATGTGAGGCTAAAGGTGAATACTCAGATCGTGGATCTAAAACTCTATGCAAGGATTTTTTAGAGATGTGATTTCATAATCTTCAGCAATCTTCTAATGAAATAGTTTAAAATTTGCTTTAAAAATAAGGTCCCGTAGACTAACATATTCTGAGTAAATATTACAGTAATGCACAACTGTTTTTGTCAGTAAATTCAGAAACTGAGACCTGGTCCACACTAACCCCCCCACTTCGGACTAAGGTACGCTAATAACGTAGCTGAATTCGAAGTACCTTAGTCCGAACTTACCGCGGGTCCAGACGCGGCAGGCAGGCTCCCCTGTCGATGCCACGTACTCCTCTCGCCGAGCTGGAGTACCGGCGTCGACGGCAAGCACTTCCGGGATCGATCCCAGAAGATCGATCGCTTACATCCGGACCAGGAAGTAAGTATAGACGTACCCTGACAGTATATACCTAGGGGTTGGCAAATGCCTGTTAAATGGCTTCATTACCACTCGAATGGCTCTTTAACAGTTTCAATGTTGTGCTAATAGGATTGGCAGGCTGGAGGCTTTTTCACTTTTAAGTTACTAGCTCCCTTCCGGAGTAAGAGACACCAGGCTGCAGCAGCCAGCTGTGGGAGCCTGCAGGAAGGGTCAGAACAGGGATAGGAAGGTGGGGGGGTGGACACTAAGACCCAGGAGGTGCCCCGAATTTTCCGGTGCCCTACACAGCTGTGTATGCTGAGTATGCCTAAGGACAGCCCTGGGTGAATGTCACCCCCGTCCCTCCATCTCAGGGACCCAGTCTGAGCTGGGAGTTCATCTGAAAGAAAGGACGGATTCTCTCCCCAGCGAAGGAGGCCTCAGTGAAAGTGAAGATCGGGGCCTCATTATCAGCACTGAAAAATGCCACCTGCCCCTGTTCATAGTCCAGACAGACCCGAACCTGCCGGTGCCAGCTGCTCTGGGGCAGGGTGCTCTGAGGGGCAGGTTGAACCTTAGACACCCATCCCCACCAATTCATGGCCCAGATCCCCTCCTCAGGGGAAATGCCGATCCAGCCTTTCCTCCACACAGACTCCCTGGCCACCCCGATGGCCCAGAATTCCTCATCCCCCACCTCCACCTCCCAGTACCAACTCCCCGTGGTGAACCCTGGAGAGCCCAGCACACAGTGCCAACAATCAAATCGCTCAGGATTGTTGGGCAGGTCCTGCCGTGTGTCTCCCCATCTCACACCCCGCCGATCCTCAGACAGGATGAGTTCAGGATGAGCTGTGTCTGGATCCAGAGTCACATGCACTGTGGGGAATTCAAGGGAATGGGTTAAAAAACCTCGGGACAGGAAGGGGGACAGCAGCTGAAGGGGGGGTAGGGAGTGGGGGGAAGGGGAAGGACTGCAGTAGAGGACAGTAGGAGCTGAAATAGGGGGCAGAGAATGGGGAGGGGATAGGTAATTTTAAGTTGAAAAGATCGTAAATGTGTTATAAGACTGAAAACTATTATAACTGTACTTGTCATGAACCCCCCTTTCAGTGACAGGTGGGTCCCCCTTGCCGTCCCTTCATTCCCCATATTCGTCTTCTCACCAAGGGGTGAAGGCAGAAACCCCCCCTCCCTTCAACCCCCGTTGTGATAACTGTCCCTACAGGCTGACCCTGACTGTGAGCGCCGCTGGCAGACGTGAGTGAGAGCTCATCAAAAGTCACAGTAACCCATGGTAATAAATGTTGAAAGTAGGGTGACCAGAGAGCAAATGTGAAAAACGGGACCAGGGGTGGGGGGTAATAGGAGCCTATATAAGAAAATGTCCCAAAAATCAGGACTGTCCCTATAAAATCGGGACATCTGGTCACCCTAGTTGAGAGGAAAGGGGTTGAAAGGGGAGTGAAACAGACTGAAATAGCCCAGACAAAGAGACCTCCTGCTATAACTCAAGGATTGAGTTAAGCTCATGCCTGGTGAAGAAGCGACGTGTGGGACTGGTACTAAGGAGACCAAAATTGGTGTGTCAGAAACTGGGTGTAATTGGTGGACAATATAATGAGTGAACAGAGCTATTCCACCTCTCCCTTCCCTGTGGGGTTCTTGAAAGAAAAGCCTGTGGCAGGAGAGTCTGAGACTCACTGCTGATGGGGGGAGGGGTGACTGAATGGAGTGAGCTGCATCATCATGGCTGCCACCCCCACTGTCCCCTGGAACCCCGGGATCCCCCATGACACCGTTGGATCTTTGTCATCCTGAGCCTGAAAGGCACCTGACCAGACCAGGCCAGAATGTGGGACCCAGATGACATCACTACCTCCATTGGGTCTGGCTAAAACCCACCACCACCTGGGATGTGAGACTTTGCCCCTCACTTCCTGTGTCCTCTTCCTCCCTCACGTCTTCTCTTTCCTATAGCCAGGGCTGCCTGGGGGGGCAAGTGGGGCAATTTGCCCCAGGCCCCGCAGGGGCCCCCACGAGAACGTCATAGGCTCCCCCCCGCCTCTGCCTTCCCCCATCCCCCAGCGCCACGGCGCGCCGCATCCAGGAGCAGCCCTGGACAGCGCTGCAGCGGCATGGCTCGGGCGGGGCCTGAGCTCCTCCCGCTCAGAGCCGCGAGGTAAGGTAGGGTTACCATATTTCAGCAAGAAAAAAAGAGGACGGGAGGAGCCCCGCCCTAGCCCCGCCTCTGCCCCTCCCACTTCCCACCCCCCCAGAACCCCCAACCCTCCCCCCGTTCCTTGTCCCCTGACTGCCCCCTCCTGGGACCCCTGCCCCTAACTGCACCCCAGGACTCCACCCCCTATCTAAGCCTCCCTGCCTCTTGTCCCCTGACTGCCCCAACCCTTATCCACACCCCCACCCCCAGACAGACCCCTGGGACTCCCACGCCCCATCCAACCACTCCCCACCCCCTGACAGCCCCCCCCCAGAACTCCCAACCCATCTAAACCCCTCTGCTCCCTGTCCCCTGACTGCTCCGATCCCTCTCCCCACTCCTGCCCCCTGACAGCCCCTCCCAGAACTCCCAACCCATCTAAACCCCTCTGCTCCCTGTCCCCTGACTGCTCCGATCCATCTCCCCACCCCTGCCACCTGACAGCCCCCCCCAGAACTCCCAACCCCCCACCCCTCCCGCTCCTTGTCCCCTGACTGCCCCCTCCTGGGACCCCTGCTCCTAACTGCCCTCCAGAACCCCACCCCCTACCTAAGCCTCCCTGTTCCTTGTCCCCTAACTGCCCCCTCCTAAGACCCCCCCCAACTGCCCCCCAGGACCCTACCCCCTACCTGTACCCTGACTGCCCAAAACTTTCTCCACTCCCCCCAAAAAGCCCCCCCCCGTTTCTTGACTGCCCCCTCCAGAACCTTCCTGCCCCCTGACCTCCTTACCCTGCTGCTCAGAACAGGGTGTTGGGCTCTGTGCAGCCGAGCCGGACACGTGGCTGAGCTCCCCAGCACAACAAAACCCGGTCCCTGGCCCTGCACAACAAAACCCGGTCCCTGGCCCTGCACAGTGCTGCCGGACTGGGCTGCAAGGGAGCTGCCGGCTCAGAATGCAGGGCGGATCCGGCTCCTCTACAGCTGCTCCTGAGTCCAGCCCGGGACTTCCCTGCAGCCCTCCCAGCCGCTCGCTCTGCTCTGCCGGGGGGAAATCCCGGACATTGTGAGTGCTTCACAAATTCCCCCCGGACGCTATTTTTAGCACACAAAAGGAGGACATGTCCGGGTAAATCCGGACGAATGGTAACCCTAGGTAAGGGGCGGGATTGCGAGTTGCGGCCGAGCGGCGGGAGCTCAGGCCCTGCTGGAGCCACGCCGCTGCAGCACTGTCCAGGGCTGGGCTGTGTTTCTCCAGCAAGGGTCACACTCCACTTCTGAGCATCTCTCATTGCCTAGTTTGTGTGAATCACATTCATAGGCCTCACGTCTCCCCACACATGGTATCAGGGGCCTAGGTGCCTGACTGAGGCTTTGTAGATGCCACGGGGGGGGGAGGGGAGGGGCTAGCTGAAAGTTAGGCATAGTGCCCAAGTTCCTTTGTGGATCTGGGCCTGAGTGCAGAAGGCTCTGGGTGTGTTATATTTCACCCAAACCCACAGGGCTGCACTAATGATAATTCTTTAAACTTATCCCAGACCTTTTCCCCACCATCCTGTTTGTTTCCTACAGCAGTCTGAGGTGCACTCAGAGTTTGCTTCTGAGCTTCAAAGTGAACTTAGTGCCAGAGATAAAAGGAGGATTCAAACTCCTTTGAAATCCCTGGGTATAATAATAAATAATCTCAGAACAACAGTTTCTTCCACCAACAAAGCAGATCTCTGGAAGGGCAATGTCTAGAGAAAGGTTTCTCTCCCTAGCTGATTTAGCCAATATTCTGCAAATCAGTCAGATACACCTCTACCTCGATATAATGCTGTCCTCGGGAGCGAAAAAAATCTTACCGCGTTATAGGTGAAACCGCGTTATATCGAACTTGCTTTGATCTGCCGGAGTGTGCAGCCCCCTTTCCCCCCGGAGCACAAGGGGGAATGATGTTAGCTAAGGTGATGGAAGCACTCTTCCACTGGCCTGGAAGACTTTCATACCCCTGACCAATGTAGCTACACTGATAGAATTTTCATGTGTAGACCAAGCCTTAGCTAGACTCTTATTTTAAGCTCTTAAGTGGTGCTATATATATAGCTATACTTTTTCCAGTTCATTGTAGAAAAAGTGGAACTATGCTTTTCATTCATCTCTTCAATCTCTCACACATTTAAAAAACATAACAATGAATACATTTCAAATATTGCTATATTTGAAAACAAAACAGCTTGTGGAGGTGTCAGCAAGAAGAGGTGTCAGCAAACATTTCTAACAAGACCTTTTAACTTATTTATTTCTAGTTTTTTAATCAGATTCTTAAATGTGTAGAAATAAAATGTTAAGGTTCCACATTAAAAACAATTTTCAAAAGATCATACAACTCCCATCCCTTAGTGGGAGGTGTTTCTCTGTACTCCAGGTAGAAGGAAGAGGGAAAATGGAACTTACCAGATTTAGCAAGAATTTCCTCTAAAAGACAAATAAAGAAAAATAAATAATGTATGAAAATGATGATAGTTGTTAAGATGTTTCATAATAGAGGTATTTTTTCTCCCCTGTCCTTTTTTGTATTTTTGCAAAGTCAAATGGTCAAATATGGATCAGTAATAGAAACCTGTGTTCCCAGGAGCCACATCATATGTCAGGGCAATCCAAGGAACCACGCTGATTTTAGAGCAGTTAGGAAAGACCAGCTTCAAACACAGGCCTGATCTAAACCTTAACTCTGGCAGGGCTGTCACCTTTATATGTTTAATACTTAATATACCTTAGAGAATATTTATGAAAATACTTATGTACCTTAATATTTAATACTCATTGGCCCAGAAAGCAAGTGTAGGCTCTGTAGGGTAGGGATTAGGATGGTCACTGGGGAGGGGTGAGCTCCTGGGTTTCAGTCTCTGTGCCTAAGACTATTTAATGATTTATACCACCTAGAACAGCTTCGACAGAGAGATTGAGAGAGACCCACTTAGAATAGCCAGCAGCCCTGCAGTTAGGGCACTCGCATAGGAAAGGGGAGAGCAGGGATTCAAAGCTGGGCCGCCGCAGTTCGTCTGAGTGACTTAATAACTGGGCTATCGGTGATCAGAGGGACATCATCTCTGCAGTGCTGTACATGTAGACAAGCCATGACGCATCATTCGAAAAACTAAGGAGGTGCTCCTTAGTTTTTAGAATGACGCGTCATGGCTTGTCTACATGTACAGCACTGCAGAGATGAAGAAGCTCTCTTGTCAACAAAGCGCTGTCTACACCAGGGTTAGGTCGGTATAATTTTTCACATCCCTGAGTGACGTAGTTATACCGAGATGTTTGTGGTGTAGATCTGGCCTAAGGCACCTTGTGAAACCTAACAACATAGGACTGGAAGGAACCACCTGAATCATTGAGCCAGTCCCCTGCTATCACTGACCACCTCTTTAAATCTAGCCCTTCATTTCCAAACTGACTTAGCTTTTAATTTAAACAATGTTTTCAAAAGCCCCAAATCACAATGAAATAGTTTTGAAGTTTTTATAACTACCAGACAAACAAAAAAATCAATTATTTCAACAGCTCTTTCTCTGACTCTGTCATTCACCAACCAGTCTGCCTGCACAGACCAGGGAGCAGAGGCGTTAAGTTGGAGAGGTTGTAGCTGATAGACTTTTTGACCTTTGTTACATCTGAATACCTCAGCTCTTTGACTAAGCAATGGCACTGTTATAAAATAACTGTGCTCTCTGATGCTCAACCATTGCTATTCTCCTGAATTTCAAAAGGTGTGAAGTAAACTTTCTTGTCTGAAATTACAGCACGTTGCTTTGAATATACAGCAGGGAAACAGATTTCCTCCATTCGATGGAAAATTTTATCTCTTCCACTGTCTGACTGAAAACGACAACATGTACTCAGTAAATCCATTGTACCCTGCTTTGCTGCTATTTGAAATGACAGCTGTGTCAGAGATGATGGTGCACACCTTGGGCTGGACTGTACACTGCGCTAACACCTCTGAAATCCAGGAAATACAAAGTTAAGTTACATGCCACCTGTTCAAAACATCCTTAGTTCTGCCCCTTTTAAGCTGTGTCCCACCATGTCCACAACATACCATTCCCATCAGGCAGAGCAGTTTTCAATCAGTTTTAGCTCAGTGAGAAAAGTTATCTTTTAAACTGCGAGTCTCAATCCTAACTACAGCAGAGTTGCTGCTCCATTATCAGACTTCACTGTTAGCTACATCCATGCAGCCTACCTTGATATACACCTGGACCTTTTCCCTAGTGAAGCCTGCACTTACTCCAGTCCCCTGCTCTCACAGACAGCTCCTGTGGCACTTTGTACCTCAAAGCAGCCCCCTGAAATCCCTATATTCACCCCATCATATAATTATGATATGTTTCCTACAAAGTATCCATTGTAAAGTATCATTTTAAAATTCTTGATCTGTTTAACATTAATATCCTGTTGGATTGTATGTGCTATGATTGTATGTGAAGTTATGAAGTTTTGCTAGGTGTGTGTTACTGAAATATGTTGTGAGGTTGGAAACATCCACAACCAGCCTTTCAGGTGCAACAATGGAGTAGCCAGATGTGCTGATGGGCCATTAAAGGGAATTCACTTTCCCAGCAGCCATCCCAGAAGATTTCTCAGAGAGGTCACGTAGACAATGGAGATTACTTGACCAATGGAGGCAGACCCCCACCTCGCAAGCATAGATCTTTGCAGCAAACTGGAAGAAACTATAAAAGAAGGGATGTGACATCGTGATTGGCTTCACTCCTGCCACAACTCAACACCTGGAAGAAACATCTAGCGGACAAAGACTTTGAACTGTGGAGGGTGGTCCGGTGCTGGAGGAGAGACCCAGCCACTGTATTGAAGATCTGTGACCTGTTTGTACCATCTGTCAGGGTGAGACACTGCTTGATTCAAATCCTGTTTAGTTTATAGAACTCAGATTGCAAATTTACTTTTCTTTCTTAGGTAACCAACTTTGATCTCTATGTCTGCTACTTATAATAACTTAAAATCTATCTTTCTGTAGTTATTAAATCTGTTTTATATTTTACATAAAATAGTTGAAGTGCTTGGAAAATCTCAGCTCAGGATACAAAGGTTAGTGTGTGTCCTCTCCACATTGAGGGAGGGGCAGACTGGGTAATGAACTTACATTGCTCGGGCTTCTGACCAGCGCAAGACACTTCAGCTCTGGGGTCCTAGGCTGGGGAGCTGTGAGGATTGGCTGGAGCCTCTCTGCTGACGATTCATGAGTGGCTGGGAGAAGCATTCATGTAACTCAGCTAGGTGTGTCCCTTCCTGTGGATATCCGTGTAAATGCAGAACCTGCCAGAGGTCTGTAGCTTGCCAACAACCACCCAGTGGTGGGACAGAGGGCTCAGCAGTCCCCCAGTCCAGGTGACATCCTGGGATCCCCATCACAGCCCCTTCATAAAATCCTATTAAAAAACTTAGCAAGTTCCATTTTAACATTAGTTCTGTTTCATAGATTCATAGATTCTAGGACTGGAAGGGACCTCGAGAGGTCATCGAGTCCAGTCCCCTGCCCGCATGGCAGGACCAAATACTGTCTAGACCATCCCTGATAGACATTTATCTAACCTACTCTTAAATATCTCCAGAGATGGAGATTCCACAACCTCCCTCGGCAATTTATTCCAGTGTTTAACCACCCTGACCGTTAGGAACTTTTTCCTCGTGTCCAACCTAGACCTCCCTTGCTGCAGTTTAAACCCATTGCTTCTTGTTCTATCCTTAGAGGCTAAGGTGAACAAGTTTTCTCCCTCCTCCTTATGACACCCTTTTAAATACCTGAAAATACCTTTAAATACCTGTTGTTTTCTCTCACAACACTTCCTGGCAGTCTGCTCCAGAACCTCACTCCTCTGATGGGTAGAAACCTTTAGTTCCCAGCCTGAATTGAATTCAAGGCCAGATAATCCCCATTTCTTCTTGGTCGATTTGATTGTTAGCTTCAACAGTTCATCTCTCTCCATGTTGTTTACTCCCCTGATGCATTCGCAAAGAGCAATCACATCCCCTCTCAGCCTTCCCTTTGCTACCCAAAACAAGCTCAGTTTTTTTAGTCTCCTCTCTTACGGCAGGCCCTCCATGACCCTGATCATCCTGGGAGCCCATCTCTGAACCTGAAATTCATCCACCTCTGGCTGAGGTTGTGGGACACCCCACAGATGCCAGGACAGGAGAGCAGCCCCTCTTACAAAATATCCAGCTCCTGGGTGCTGATCCTTGGCATTGAGGAGAAGCTACAATTTGCTGCAGAAGTAGAAGAGGAGCCAGGGGAGGGATTTGAGTAGGGAGCGGACGACATGGTTGGAGAACAATTGAGGCAGCTGATTTTGCTGGCACAATGTTCGATCAGGCTCTTCATTTCTCTGGTGGGAGAGAAGAGCTTGAGAAGCAACAAAAGCACCTGGTGCCAGGGCTGAGACCCAACCAGAGTCCCCCTGACCACAGGGGAACCAGCCCCATGTAACCTCCTTGCCCAGCCACATGGCGATGGGGGAAATGACAGCAGGAAAACTTAGAGGTGTTCCAAGCCCCTGCAGCCAGGATTCCTCCAGCAGTAGCCGGCAAAGCAGCAATAGCCTGCTGCCCAGACAGCCTCTGGCCTTTTCAGTTTGCTGGTTTCCTCTTTGCTCTGCTCCGTTCCCTGCCTCCCTCTGCCCTCCATGGTCCTAGGCAGGACCTGAATTGCTAATATATTGAACAATCACATTCTAAAAAACAGTGTTTCAGCCCTTCTTCTTTCATCTTAAAGGAAGAGCAGAAGCTGTGTTTATTTCCCCTTTGCTAGTCTTTTGAATACACCCCACTGGTCCCAGAAATTACCTTTGTCTTTCTTCATTTCAGATCGCAAGGTTGCTAGAAGGAGAAAAAGGCAAATTATGAGCTTTCGTTCTGCCATGGTTATGGTGATATTCCAACGGTTGAACACAATGTGTTGTGCTTGTGAAAGAGAGGGACAGATTTACAGTTAGTGGTTTAAAACACACCTGTCTCAAATGCACCGTGTGATCAAGTGGGGTCAAGTGAAGGCAGGGAGGAGTCGGCTATGTGGGATGAGGATAGAACTTGGGGGCAGAGAGGTGTGATGATCTGGCAGAATTGGGAGGGGAAAGATGAGGAAAGGAAGGAGATGTAGGACTGTTGTTTTTTTGGGGGGATGCACAGGTCAGGAAAGCCTCATCCCTTAGTGGGAGAGGTTTCAGGGGACTCCAGAAACAAGGAATAGGAAAAATTGAACTTACCAAGTTCAGCAAGAATTTCTTCTAAAAGACAAAAAAGAGGAATTAATAATGTGTAATAGCTGTTAAAAATTTTAGTACAGTGGTTCTCTCCCCACCCCTGCTACCTTCATCCATTTTGTTATGTTTGCAAGTCAAACACAGGCAGTTTTTGTTTGTTTGTTTCCTGTTTTGGGCATGCTCTCTTGTGACGTTTTTTATCACTAGAGTTGGGCAACATTTTTCAGCTGAAATCATCATCATCGGCAGTTCCTTGGTTCGCGGATGATCTCTACCACAGATTTACTTATGGGTCCTGAGATATCTCAGGAGTCCAATCCTGGAACCACAGATCTGCCCGCAGTAGGTACAGACATTTCCTAGCGGGTCAGCTCCCCATTGTGAGAAAGTTCTTTTTCCTTCCTTCAGCTTTGAGGGAAAGGCGCTTCTCCTCGAAGCGGGCCACTACCTGATGGAGGCTGACCACTGAGGTCAGTTGGTGGCTTGCTCCTCCCAGCTTGTGATGTCCACATCAGTTTTCTTGAGATACATTTTCAGTGTCTATTTGTAGCGTTTCCTCTGACCACCACGGGATCTCTGACCATGGGTGATCTGAGAGTAGATGGCTTGTTTTGGGAGGCGAGAGTATGGCATCCGCACACAATGTTCAGCCCAATGAAGCTGGTTCATGAGAATCATTGCTTAGTGCTGGTGACATTGGCTTCAGTGAGGATGCTGGCGTTAGCGTAGCAATCTTCCCATTTGATGCGAAGGATCTTCCAGAAGCATTGTCGGTGGTACCTCTCCAGACAGTTGGGTTTGCATCCCTAAAGGAGTGTAGGAGTCATATTTGTCTTATGGGTTATGTAAAAGGCCTGAGGCAGGCTGATGGAGCACTTTAGTCTTCCGAATATTGAGTCAGAGTCCTAGGCTTCGATGAGCTTGTGCAAAAAAATCCAGTGTGGACTGAAGGTCAGTCTTAGTGTGCACGAGGATGTCATCAGCATCTGGCCCTGCTGCCTTGCTGTTCTTCATTTGCATGATGGATCATGTTACTTCTTCGAGGGCAGGAGGATCAGCAAGAGATTCTCTTTCATGTCACTGAGGTATAGATTCGATGGTGGCATTAGAGACGGTTGACTCACGATTCAGGAGTGATTCAAAATGCTCCTTCCATCTGGCTTTGATGGCTTCATTGTCCTTAAAATATGTCAACCCGTCTTAGGCTTGGAGTGGTGTAGGACCATGGGATCATGGATTGTAGACTTGTTCATTTAAATTGCACAGATTACAGCTAATAGCCTTTTTGACTATTGGTACATCTGAATCAGGGCCGGCTCCAGGCACCAGCTTCTCAAGCAGGTGCTTGGGGCGGCCGTTCCGGACAGGGGCGGCAGTTCCAGGTATTCGGCGGCAATTCGGTGGAGGGTCCGTCACTCCGCCTGGGAGTGAAGGACCTCCCGCCAAATTGCCGCCGCAGATCGCGATTGCGGCTTTTTTTTTTTTTTTTTTTTTTTTTTTGGTACAAAGGCCCATGGTTCAGAAATCCCTTTCCTAGGCCAGTGTTCTCGACTCGGCTGACACATTGTCCCTGAAAGGGTCAGTTGAGAACTCAGCGTGCGCACAGCAAGCTGGAAATCTGCACAGTGTGTGGAGCGTGTGTATGTGACTTGGAGCTTGGCAGGGCAGCAGCACTGGTTCGTGGGGTTAAGGCAGCTGGGCTGTGCAGGAGCACTCCACAAAGCAGGGTGGCAGACATGGGGTCTGCAGCTGGGAGTGTGTCTGAGAGGCCCAGAAGCACATGGGATCCTGGGGTTAGGCCCACCCACAGCAGACTGGCGTCAGTCCAGAGAGGGGGTGACACAGGGCCTTGAAGTGATTTAATTAGCTAGCAAAACACCCCTACCTTGGACCCATGAGCAGCCTTTGCCATGGGAATCACAGCGTGAGAGCGGTGAGTCGGGGATCCTTTGCAATCTTCACAAAGAGCTTTGGCAATCTCCTTACAGAACCATGTGAGCTCCTTGCCATGTTCCCCACAGACATTCCCTTCCCTCCCCCTTTTTCCTGGTTTTAACCCCAGTTGTTTGATGAACTCTGCTATGCTGTCCAGCTGAGTGTTGGAAAGGTCTTTTCCAGAATGGGCATTTGGATGTTTAAAAGCGCGCTGGCGCAGCTTACTGACTCGCTCAGACCTCAGCGAAAAGAATATCCCCATTGTTATTGCTGCTTGCTGTGCACTCCACAATATCTGTGAGAGTAAGGGGGAGACATTTATGTCGGAGTGAGAGATTGAGGCAAATCGCCTGGCTGCTGATTACGTGCAGCCAGACACCAGGATGGTTAGAAGAGCACAGCAGGGCGCGGTGCGCATCAGAGAAGCTTTGAAAATGAGTTTTGTGACTGGCCAGGCTACGGAGAGAAACTTCTGTTTGTTTCTCCTTGATGAACCGTCCGCCCCCACCCCACCCGGTTCACTCTACTTCCCTGTAAACCAACCACCCCACCCTCCCCTCCCACCCTCGAGCAGCACATGCAGAGGCAATAAAGTCATGGTTACTTCACATTCATGCATTCTTTATGAATTCATCACACAACTAGGGGGATAATTGCCAAGGTAGCCCGGGATGGGTGGGGGAGTAGGGAAGGAAAAGGACACACTACAGTTTAAAACTTTAACTCTTATTGAAGGCCAACCTTCTGATGCTCGGACAATCATCTGGGGTGGAGTGACTGGGTGGCCGGAGGCCCCCCCCCCCCCGTGTTCTTGGGCGTCTGGTTGAGGAGGCTATGGAACTTGGGGAGGTGGGCTGTTGGTTACACAGGGGCTGTAGCGGCGGTCTCTGCTCCTGCTGCCTTTCCTGCAGCTCAACCATACGCTGGAGCACATCAGTTTGATGCTCCAGTAGACGGAGCATTGACTCTTGCCTTCTGTCTGCAAGCTGACGCCACCTATCATCTTCAGCCCGCCACTTGCTCTGTTCATCCCGCGATTCAGCCCGCCACCTCTCCTCTCGTTCATATTGTGCTTTTCTGTAGTCTGACATTGACTGCCTCCATGCGTTCTGCTGTGCTCTGTCAGCGTGGGAGGACATCTGGAGCTCCGAGAACATATCATCCCGAGTCTGCCGTTTTCTCCTTCTAATCTTCACTAGCCTCTGTGAAGGAGAAACATTTGCAGCTGGTGGAGGAGAAGGGAGAGGTGGTTAAAAAAGACACATTTTAGAGAACAATGGGTACACTCTTTCACGTTAAATTTTGCTGTTCACATTACACAGCACATGTACTTTCGTTACAAGGTCACATTTTTCCTCTTATATTGAGGGCCTGCCGGTTTGGTGTGAGAGATCACTCACGCAGTGCCAGGCAACAGATTTCGGCTTGCAGGCAGCCATGGTAAGCCACAGTCTTTTGGCTTTTTTAACCTTCTTAACATGTGGGAATGATTTCAAACAGTAGCACCCTCCTTTCCCATACCAAGCACCCGTTGGGTTGGCCATTTAAAAGGGGCTGCGGTTTCCGGGTTAACATGCAGTACAAACCCAACTAACACCCCCCCCAAATCTCTGGGATGATCACTTCACCCCTCCCCCCCCCCCAGCGTGGCTAACAGCGGGGAACATTTCTGTTCAGCAGAGCAGGAACGGGCACCTCTGAATGTCCCCTTAATAAAATCGCCCCATTTCAACCAGGTGACCGTGAATGATATCACTCTCCTGAGGATAACAAAGAGCGATAAGGAATGGATGTTGTCTGCATGCCAGCAAACACCGAGAACATATGCTGCCATGCTTTGTTATGCAATGATTCCAGACTATGTGCTACTGGCCTGGCGTGGTAAAGTGTCCTACCATGGCGGACGGGATAAGGCAGCCCTCCCCAAAAAACCTTTTGCAAAGGCTTTGGGAGTACATGAAGGAGAGCTTTCTGGAGATGTCCCTGGAGGATTTCCGCTCCATCCTCATACACGTTAACAGACTTTTCCAGTAGCTGTACTGGCCGCGATTGCCAGGGCAAATTAATCATTAATCATTAAACACGCTTGCTTTTAAACCATGTGTAATATTTACAAAGGTACACTCACCAGAGGTCCCCTGTGTGCCCTCAGGGTCTGGGACCACGCCTTGGGTGAGTTCGGGGGTTACTGGTTCCAGGTCCAGGGTGATAAACATATCCTGGCTGTTGGGGAAACCGGTTTCTCCGCTTCCTTGCTGCTGTGAGCTATCTACATTATCTTCATCCTCATCTTCCTCATAGCCCGAACCTGCTTACCTGTGTGTTTCTCCATTGAAGGAGTCAAAGCACATGGTTGGGGTAGTGGTGGCTGCACCCCCTAGCATGGCATGCAGCTCTGCGTAGAAGCGGCATGTTTGCGGCTCTGCCCCGGACCTTCTGTTTGCCTCTCTGGCTTTGTGGTAGGCTTGTCTTAGCTCCTTAATTTTCACGCGGCACTGCTGTGCATCCCTGTTATGGCCTCTGTCCTTCATGGCCTTGGAGACCTTTTCTAATATTTTGCCATTTCGTTTACTGCTACGGAGTTCAGCTAGCACTGATTCATCTCCCCATATGGCGAGCAGATCCCGTACCTCCCGTTCGGTCCATGATGGAGCTCTTTTGCGATCCTAGGACTCCATCCATGGTTACCTGTGCTGATGAGCTCTGCGTGGTCACCTGTGCTCTCCACACTGGGCAAACAGGAAATGAAATTCAAACATTCGCGGGGCTTTTCCTATCTACCTGGTCAGTGCATCTGAGTTGAGAGTGCTGTCCAGAGCAGTCACAATGAAGCACTGTGGGATAGCTCCTGGAGGCCAATAACGTCGAATTCCGTTCACACTACCCCAATTCCGACCTGCTAAGGCCGATTTTATTGCTAATCCCCTCGTTGGAGGTGGAGTAAAGAAATCGGTTTAAAGGGCCCTTTAAGTCGAAAAAAGGGATTTAGCCGTGTGAACGTGTCCAGGCTTAATTCAATTTAACGCTACTAAATTCGACCTAAACTCGTAGTGTAGACCAGGCCTCACTCCTGTTGTGTCTGTTGTGTAGATTGTGAGCTCTCTGGGCCAGGGAGTCTCTTGTTACACATCTGTGACTGGGGTTCCTAGGCACTAACACACCATCACTGATACTGATAACCATTAACAGCGAACAGGGGAATAAACAAATGTGCTGACTATACTGTGGCCTTCATCGCTCCTTCATCACTAACCCACCTCAGAGTAATACAGCACCACCCACCCCTCCTGAACTTCCCAGAGAGGGGCCACCAGTACAGATGTGGACAAGGGAGCGGGGTTGGGCAGAGGGAAGGTATTAGAGGGAATTACTGGAGACAGGCCCATCCAGCTCAGCATATCGGGGGGACCAGTAAAGGGCAGGGAGCCATTAGCTCAGCTGTAAATAGGGCCAGAGATCTCCTGCTGTTACCACTGGGCCTGCTGCCTCTGCCTAATCCTTTCTAGCAAAGTTACACAGACAACACACATGGTGACAGCCCAGCCTGGCACACCCACTCTGGCTGCCACCCCTTCCCCCACACACTGCTCGGCCTCGCTCCTATTGAATGTGGCAGTTGCGTTATAGACACACGTTACAGCTTAGCAATATCGCCTGTGTGCCCAGCACCACGTGTCCCTGCTGGGCTCCCCACTCAGCCCCTCTCCCTTCCCTTCCACTGTTCTCTGCTGCCCTTGGCTTGCCCAGCATCGCCTCGGGTTAGAAGCAAAACGAGGTCTGCATGAAGCATGGTCTGAGTATGCCTCTGCCCCACCCAGAGACCAGGGTGAAGCCCTGCCAGTCAGGTTTACTGGACCCTGCTTTAGCGCAGGGGGCTGGACTTGGTGACTTCTCCAGGGCCTATCCAGCCTGACATTTCTATCCATGAGCTCTGCTCTGTTTGAGACGCTCTGGGACTTGGAGCCTGACCAATTGCAATCAATGGTGAGATTCCCATTGGCTGCTGGGTTTGTCCCTAGGGCACATCTCATCACCCTGTGTATTGCAGTGTGTGTTGTTAGGGTCCTAGAGACCCCTGGGTTATTGTTATGGGGGCCACTGAGCTGAGCTCACAGAGTTCTGTCTCCTCTGTGACATCTCCTCTGGGTTTTGCTATCCTGCCCCTGAAAATGAAATTGTCAGAAAGTAACAACATAGATCAATGTATTTGACAAACGTATTTAGCAACTATTTATGATCAGTTCTTGGGCAGCTGACAAACCAGAATGGAGGTTGAGCTCACTGGACACATCACATGCTGCACATTATTCCCCCAGCTCTGCTTTTCAGCCCTTCTGTCCCTCCCCCACAATCCCCCCTGCCCCCCCCACACACACATAAACTCTCTGGGTCTTGGTCTCCTGACTTGTATTTACCCCTTAGCTCTGCCTGAGGAATTACTAGGGTTACTCCCATGTTATTTCTGTAGCCCCCTCAGTGCCCTGGGCATGTTCTATGGTTCCTGCCCTGGGAGCTTCCAGGCTGGGCTGGGTTTAGGGGCTCACTAATGGGTGTAAGCAGGGAGGAGGAGGAGACGTCTGCAGGCCCAGGGCAGTAGGTCAGGGTGGGTGTTCCAGGCATGGAGGAAGATGCAAAGATAGAAGGACATTGGGCAGGGGCAGGCAAGAGGCTGGCATGGACTAACACATAGGGTGAGGGGCAAAAAGCTTCCTGGGTTCTTTCCTCTATCCCCTTCCCCTGGCCCAGCTACCAGATTCCCTTCCCCAGCTCTCCCCATTCCCCATCCCCTCTCTATTGTGCTGGGACCAACTCCCCTCACACGGCTGAGTCTGCAGCACAGAGCAGACCATCTATTCGACACTGGTGACGCCGCACCTGGAGTATTGTGTCCAGTTTTGGTCCCTCCACTACAGAAGAGATGTGGACAAATTGGAGACAGTCCAGCGGAGGGCAATGAAAATGATTAGGGTGCTAGTGCACATGACTTATGAGGAGAGGCTGAGGGAACTGGGCTTGTTTAGTCTGCAGAAGAGAAGAGTGAGGGGGGATTTGATAGCAGCCTTCAACTATCTGAAGGGGGGTTCCATAGAGAATGGAGCTAGGCTGTTCTCAATGGTGGCAGATGACAGAACAAGAAGCAATGGTCTCAAGTTGCAGTGGGGGAGGTCTGGGTTGGATATTAGGAAACACTATTTCACTAGGAGGGTGGTGAAGCACTGGACTGGGTTATCTAGGGAGATGGTGGAATCTCCATCTGTCAGGGTTCCCTCCCCATGCTGAACTCTAGGGGACAGACATGGGGACCCGCATGAAGACCCCCTAAGCTTATTTCTACCAGCTTAGGTTAAAAACTCCCCAAGGCACAAATCCTTCCTTGTACCTTGGATTAGGTAACGCTGCCACCACCAAGTGATTTAAACAAAGATTTAGGGAGGGCCACTTGGAGACCTACCTTCCCCAAATATCTCCCCAAGCCCCTACACCCCTTTTCCTGGGCAGGCTTGAGAATATATCCTCACCAATTGGTACAGGTGAACACAGACCCAAACCCTAGGATCTTAAAACAATGAAAAATCAATCAGGTTCTTAAAAGAAGGATTTTAATTAAAGAAAAGGTAAAAGAATTACCTCTGTAAAATCAGGATGGTAAGTACTTTACAGAATAACAAAAGACTCAAGAACACAGAGGATCTCCCCTCTAAGCAAAACCTTAAAGTTACAAAACCAGGCATAGTATCAGAGGGGTAGCCGTGTGTCAGGACTGAGATCCCCACTTTGAACTTTAGGGTACAAATGTAGGGGCCTGCGTGAAAAACTTCCAAGCTTAACTACCAGCTTAGCTCTGGTTCGGCTGCCACCATCAATGGATTCCCTCCCTGGGAAGCCTTGAAAAACCCTCACCAAATCCCTGGTGAAAACAAATCCAAAACCCCTTGGATCTTAAAACAAGGAGAAATTAACCATTCCCCTCCTTCCTCCCACCAACTCCTGGTGAATCAGTTCCAACCCCCCCCGGGATCTACAACAGGGAGAAATTAACCATCCCCCCTCCTTCCTCCCACCAACTCCTGGTGAATCAAGATCCAAAACCCCTTTGGATCTAAAACAAGGAAAAATCAATCAGGTTCTTAAAAAGAAGGTTTTTAATTAAAGAAAAAGGTAAAAATCATCTCTGTAAAATCAGTATGGAAATTAACCTTACAGGGTAATCAAACTTAAAGAGCTCAGAGGACTCCCCTCTAGTCTCAGGTTCAAAGTACAGCAAACAAAGATAAACACTCTAGTAAAAGGTACATTTACAAGTTGAGAAAAACAAAGGAAAACTAACACGCCTTGCCTGGCTATTTACTTACAAGTTTGAAATAGGAGAGGCTTGTTTAGAAAGATGTGGAGAACCTGGATTGATGTCTGGTCCCTCTCATTCCCGGAGAACGAACACCGTCCCAAAACAAAGAACACAAACAAAAGCCTTCCCCCCCCCAAGATTTGAAAGTATCTTGTCCCCTTATTGGTCCTTTAGGTCAGATGCCAGCCAGGTTACCTGAGCTTCTTAACCCTTTACAGGGAAAAGGATTTTGGAGTCTCTGGCCAGGAGGGATTTATAGTACTGTACACAGGACAGCTATTACCCTTCCCTTTATAGTTATGACACGCCCCCCAAATCACAGATAGTGTTGGATGTTCGGTTCCACACTGGCTGTGATTTCTTCCTGGAGTTCTAGGAGAAAACAGAGTTAATAAGACACATGTACCTTTAGACATACTACTGATTATATAAAAACTAACAATATGTTTCATTCCAAGAACAATTGTTAACCAGTTAACTCTGGGAAACTTTCCCGGGAGAGTGCATCAGCCACTTTGTTAGAAGCTCCCGAAATGTGTTGTATTTCAAAATCAAAATCTTGGAGAGCTAAACTCCACCGAAGAAGTTTTTTGTTATTTCCCTTGGCGGTATGAAGCCACTGTAGCGCAGCATGGTCTGTTTGTAGTTGGAAACGCCGTCCCCAAACATATGGGCGTAGCTTTTCCAGCGCGTACACAATGGCATAGCATTCCTTTTCGCTGATTGACCAATGGCTTTCCCTCTCAGACAGTTTCCTACTGAGAAACACGACAGGATGGAATTCTTGATCCGGTCCTTCCTGCATTAAAACTGCTCCCACGCCTCGCTCGGACGCATCTGTGGTTACTAGGAATGGTTTGTCAAAGTCTGGGGCCCTTAGCACAGGGTCAGACATGAGTGTTGCCTTAAGCTGGTTAAAGGCCTTTTGACACTCATCAGTCCACTGAACTGCATTTGGCTGTTTCTTTCTGGTTAGGTCTGTCAGCGGGGCGGCGATTTGGCTGTAGTGCGGTACAAATCGCCTATAATATCCAGCCAAGCCTAAGAAGGATTGGACCTGTTTCTTAGACTTTGGAACCGGCCACTTTTGGATAGCATCCACTTTGGCCTGTAGGGGATTTATAGTTCCTTGACCCACCTGGTGCCCCAGGTAAGTCACTCTGTTTTGGCCTATTTGACACTTTTTAGCCTTAACAGTTAGTCCTGCCTGCTGGATGCGCTCGAAAACTTTTTCCAGGTGCTCCATGTGCTCTGCCCATGAATCAGAAAAAATGGCCACATCATCGAGGTAGGCAACTGCAGATTCTCCCAATCCCGCTAGGAGACCATCTACAAGTCTTTGGAAGGTGGCGGGTGCATTTCGCAACCCGAAAGGGAGTACATTGAATTCATACACCCCTGCCTGGGTGACGAAGGCTGACCTTTCCTTAGCGGGTTCATCTAGTGGTACTTGCCAGTACCCCTTGGTTAAGTTTAAAGTAGAGATGAATTGGGCATGTCCCAATTTCTCCAATAGCTCATCTGTGCGTGGCATTGGATAGTTGTCAGGACGAGTTACAGCATTTAGCTTACGGTAGTCCACGCAAAAGCGTATTTCCCCATCTGGTTTGGGAACTAGAACCACTGGAGATGCCCATGCACTCTTAGAGGGGCGGATTATACCCATCTGTAGCATGTCCTGGATCTCCCTTTGTATAGCAGTTTTGGCATGAGGTGACTCCCGGTAGGGTGGGGTTCTAATAGGGTGAGCATTACCTGTGTCAATGGAGTGGTATGCCCGTTCGGTCCATCCTGGAGTGGCTGAGAAAATTGGTGCAAAGCTTGTGCACAGCTCCTTGATCTGCTGTCGCTGCAGACGTCCAAGGGTCATGGAGAGGTTCACCTCTTCCACGCCACCATCCTTTTTTCCTTCGTAGTAGACACCTTCAGGCCACTCCGCGTCATCTGTTTCCTGGGCTGTAAACTGGCAAACGTTTAATTCTCTGGAATAAAAGGGCTTAAGAGAATTAACATGGTATACCTTAGGCTTTATGTTGGAGGTGGGGGAGGCTATGAGATAGTTAACAGCTCCTAGGCGCTCCTGGACCGTGAATGGTCCTTCCCACGACGCTTCCATTTTATGGGCCTGGATTGCCTTTAAGACCATGACTTGGTCTCCTACTTTGAAGGACCGTTCTCTGGAATGTTTATCATACCAGGCCTTTTGCTCTTCCTGAGCATCCTTTAGGTTTTCTTTAGCAAGGGCCAAAGAATGTCGGAGGGTGTTTTGTAGGTTGCTTACAAAGTCTAGAATGTTTGTTCCTGGAGAAGGCGTAAACCCCTCCCATTGCTGCTTCACCAACTGTAATGGCCCCTTAACCTCACGGCCATACACAAGTTCAAATGGTGAAAACCCTAAACTGGGATGTGGTACAGCCCTGTAGGCGAAAAGCAACTGCTGCAACACTAGGTCCCAATCATTGGAGTGTTCATTTACAAATTTACGTATCATGGCCCCCAAAGTTCCATTAAACCTCTCCACCAGGCCATTGGTTTCATGGTGGTAAGGGGTGGCAACCAAGTGATTCACCCCATGAGCTTCCCACAGGCTTTCCATGGTTCCTGCCAGGAAGTTAGTTCCCGAATCTGTAAGGATGTTGGAGGGCCAACCTACCCTGGCAAAAATGTCTGTTAATGCCTGGCACACACTTTTAGCCCTGGTGTTGCTTAAGGGTACTGCTTCCGGCCATCGGGTAGCAAAATCCATGAAAGTCAGTACGTACTGCTTTCCTCTGGGTGTCTTCTTTGGGAAAGGACCCAGAATATCCACAGCTACGCGCTGAAATGGGACCTCAATTATGGGTAGTGGCTGGAGAGGGGCTTTAACCTGGTCTTGGGGTTTTCCCACTCGTTGGCACACCTCACAAGACCGGACATAATTAGCAACGTCCTTGCCCATTCCCTCCCAGTGGAAGGACTTCCCCAACCGGTCTTTGGTTCTGTTCACCCCAGAATGGCCACTGGGATGATCATGGGCTAAGCTCAAGAGCTTTACCCGATACTTAGTGGGAACTACCAACTGCCTTTGAGGATGCCAGTCTTCCTGGTGCCCACCAGAAAGAGTCTGCTTGTATAAAAGTCCTTGTTCTACAACAAACCGGGATTGGTTAGAAGAGCTGAGAGGCGGTGGGGTGCTCCGCGCCGCCGCCCAAGCTTTTTGAAGGCTGTCATCTGCTTCCTGCTCGGCCTGGAACTGTTCCCTTGATGCTGGAGACATCAGTTCCTCCTTGGACTGTGGACTGGGGCTTAGTCCCTCTGGAAGTGATGCAGGTGCTGGGGCTGTTTCCATTGACTGTGAACCGCTGTCCGCTGGTGCACTATGTGGTAACTCAGGCTCTGGCTGAGCCTCTTGGGTAGGGTTATCTGCTGCTTCTGCCAGTTCAGGCTCGCTGGTGCCCTCTGGCATTGGAGTTGTAGACGGGTTTGCAAGCGCTGGACTCAGGGCTGGCAATGGTTCTGGTGCTGGTTGCGTTGCCAGTTCCGGTTCTGGGACTGGCTTTGGCTGGGTCTCTGGGATTGGATCCACTACGGCTGTTGCAGTCGTTGGCAGAGGATCCAGTTCCACCACCTTTGTCTGGGTCTCCGGTAACACAGACGGGGCCCTGGTGGACGGCTCAGGAACAGGGATGGGGGTGAAAGCTTGCTTAGCCTGGCTGCGGGTGACTATTCCCACCCTCTTGGCTACCTTCACATGGTTGGCCAAATCTTCCCCCAGCAGCATGGGAATGGGATAATTGTCATAGACTGCAAAAGTCCACATTCCTGACCAGCCCTTGTACTGGACATGCAACGTGGCTGTAGGCAAGGTTACAGATTGTGACACGAAGGGTTGAATTGTCACTGTAGCCTCTGGGTTGATGAGTTTGGGGTCCACTAGGGATTGGTGGATAGTTGACACTGGAGCCCCAGTGTCCCTCCAAGCGGTAACCTTCCTTCCGCCCACTCTCAAGGTTTCCCTTCGCTCCGAGGGTATGAGAGAGGCATCTGGGTTTGGGGATCTTTGGTGTGATTGGGGTGTAATGAACTGTAATCGGTTGGGGTTCTTGGGGCAGTGAGCCTTTATATGTCCCAGTCCATTACATTTAAAACATCGCCCTGCTAAGGTATCACCGGAACAAGGTTGGTTGGTGGAGACTGGTGTGATGGGGTGAGAAGGCGTCTGGGGTTTCCCTTGGGATGTGGGTGGGGCCTTGGGTTTTCCCCGGTGGTAAGGTTTTGTTTCGGCTTGCCCCTTCTGATATTCGCTCCAACTGCTACTAGTTTTTTTCTTTTCTGCCACCTCCACCCATTGGGCTCCAATCTCCCCCGCCTCAGTTACAGTTTTGGGCTTCCTATCTAGGATGTACCTTTCTATTTCCGCAGGAACACCCTCTAAAAACTGCTCCATTTTTACTAGGGAAAGCAGATCTTCCAGAGATTTAACATTTGCTCCTGATACCCAGGCATCACAATTTTTGTCAATGTGGTAGGCATGACGGGTAAATGACACATCCGGTTTCCACTTTAGGGCTCTGAACCGCCGACGGGCATGCTCGGGTGTTAGCCCCATTCTGAGTCTGGCCTTGTTTTTAAAAAGTTCATAACTGTTCATGTGTTCCTTAGGCATTTCAGCCGCCACCTCTGCTAAGGGTCCACTGAGCTGCGGCCTCAGCTCTACCATGTACTGGTCTGCAGTGATGCTGTATCCAAGGCAGGCCCTTTCAAAATTTTCTAAGAAGGCCTCAGTATCATCGCCTGCCTTGTAGATGGGGAATTTTCTGGGATGGGAAGTGGTACCTGGAGGGGGGTTGTTAGCATTGGCTGGTGCATCCTGCTTAGCCTTTGCTACTTCCAGTTCATGCTTCCTTTCTTTTTCTCTCTCCTCCATCTCTTTTTCTTTCAGCTCCATCTCTCTCTTGTGGGCCTCCTCTTTGGCTTTTTCTTCTCTTTCTCTCTGCTCTGTCTCGAGTTTTGTTAATTGAAGCAGTCTCTGATGTTTTCTTTCATTTTCTTCTGCTTCTAGTTTGGCCAGTTCTATTTTGTTAGCTACTTCTTTGGTAGTCATTTTCCTGTTTTCTTGTGCTGGGTAACCCCCTTTGCAGTTGACAAACTGGGAAGCTCTCAGCTCTGGCTGCTGCAGAGTTAACAGTAACTTTCTAACTAGCTACTCCCGAGGATGTAAAAAGAAAAAAACACAATTCAGCTTGTAAATACCTTTTACCAGTCATTTGCTAATTGAACCCTTCTCTTAACAAAGGACCTGTAAAAAAAAACTTAACACCTCTGCCTTCAGGCAAGGAGAGATAAGATATGCATCTATCTACTTCCAGCTCGGCTTTCCAAGCAGCTAGAAGGAAAAAAAAATCTCACTGGCTTTTGGGTTTAAAATGATCCCACCGCTGCCACCATGTCAGGACTGAGATCCCCACTTTGAACTTTAGGGTACAAATGTAGGGGCCTGCGTGAAAAACTTCTAAGCTTAACTACCAGCTTAGCTCTGGTTCGGCTGCCACCATCAATGGATTCCCTCCCTGGGAAGCCTTGAAAAACCCTCACCAAATCCCTGGTGAAAACAAATCCAAAACCCCTTGGATCTTAAAACAAGGAGAAATTAACCATTCCCCTCCTTCCTCCCACCAACTCCTGGTGAATCAGTTCCAACCCCCCCCTGGGATCTACAACAGGGAGAAATTAACCATCCCCCCTCCTTCCTCCCACCAACTCCTGGTGAATCAAGATCCAAAACCCCTTTGGATCTAAAACAAGGAAAAATCAATCAGGTTCTTAAAAAGAAGGTTTTTAATTAAAGAAAAAGGTAAAAATCATCTCTGTAAAATCAGTATGGAAATTAACCTTACAGGGTAATCAAACTTAAAGAGCTCAGAGGACTCCCCTCTAGTCTCAGGTTCAAAGTACAGCAAACAAAGATAAACACTCTAGTAAAAGGTACATTTACAAGTTGAGAAAAACAAAGGAAAACTAACACGCCTTGCCTGGCTATTTACTTACAAGTTTGAAATAGGAGAGGCTTGTTTAGAAAGATGTGGAGAACCTGGATTGATGTCTGGTCCCTCTCATTCCCGGAGAACGAACACCGTCCCAAAACAAAGAACACAAACAAAAGCCTTCCCCCCCCCAAGATTTGAAAGTATCTTGTCCCCTTATTGGTCCTTTAGGTCAGATGCCAGCCAGGTTACCTGAGCTTCTTAACCCTTTACAGGGAAAAGGATTTTGGAGTCTCTGGCCAGGAGGGATTTATAGTGCTGTACACAGGACAGCTATTACCCTTCCCTTTATAGTTATGACACCGTGTTAGTCTGAATCTGTAAAAAGCAACAGAGGGTCCTGTGGCACCTTTGAGACTAACAGAAGTATTGGGAGCATAAGTTTTCGGGGGTAAGAACCTCACTTCTTCAGATGCAAAACCAGGCATAAACCTCCTCTTACACAAAGGAAAACACAAGCCAAAATAAAAGTAAACTAACACATTTCCTTGCTAAATACTTACTAACTCTATAGGAGTTGGATTGCTTGCTTCCTTGATCTGACTCCAGCAAGCACACAGAACAGACAGACAAAGCCTTCCCCCCCACCCAGATTTGAAAGTATCTTGTCCCTTTATTGATCCTTTTGGTCAGGTGCCAGCTTGAGCTTCTTAACCCTTTACAGGTAAGAGGATTTTGTGCCTCTGGCCAGGAGGGACCCCATAGCACTGTATACAGAAAGGTGGTCACCCTTCCCTTTATATTCATGACACCATCCTTTTAAGGCCCATCTTGACAAAGCCTTGGCTGGGATGATTTATTTGGTGTTGGTCCTATTTTGAGCAGGGGGTTGGACTAGATGACTTCCTGAGGTCTCTTCCAACCCTGATATTCTATGATTCCATGATGGGTACAGCAACGCTTTGGTGGTCTCAGTCCTGCTCCCTGTGGCTGTTTCACTCCTCCTCATGAGCAAAGAGTCCCTAGGGCAGTAAATGGCAGGACGTTCCCTAACACTCACTGGCCACGTCGCACTCACTGGGCCCCCGGGACTGGCTTCCTTTGGGAGTGGCCCTGAGGGAATCTGGGAATCCCCCTGACTTGGAGCTGATGCCACTGGGATGCTCTTGGAGATTGTGTGGGAGGTGCTAAAATGAGGGGCCCTAGGCCCCAGGACATTCTGAAATCCTGCTGCAATTCTCTGAATTTTATACGATTTAAAAAAAAATTGAGGACAAAAATTGCAAGTGCCCATGTGGGACTCTGTGAGTGTGTGTGTGTGGGGGCAGCCTGCGTTGAGCTGGCCTAGTCGTTCTTGTTCTGAAAGGGCCTCACCACTGTACCGAGTCCCTTACAATGGACAGTGTCAGTGTTATGGAGGCCCCGAGAGATTGTGGCTTGGTCTACAGATAAATGTTGTGTTGGCAAAGCTAGCTTGCTTAGGAGTTTGAACCCGCCTCACCCCCAGCCCACATAGGTATGCCAGAAAAAGCCGCCCTGTGGCCCTTTTGTTGGTACAATTTGTTCCCGTCAGGGAGCTGGTGTCATCTCTCCTGGGGAAAGCATTCTCTGCTACTATCCGCTGCATCTCCACTTGGCAGGAGGGGCTGCTGCTCATCTTGCTGCATAGACGAGGCTGAACCATCTCCTCAGCCCACAGCCTCCCAGCCTACCCATTGCAGCAGCTGCCCCCCACAGGCGCTCCCTTGCATACAGGTACATGGGGCTCCCTGCGCAGCTCCAATCCACAGCCAGGCCGTGTCATAGGGTTACCATATTTCAGCAAGCAAAACAGAGGACGGGAGGAGCCCCGCCCCTGCCCCTCCCACCTCCCACCCCCCAGAACCCTCAACCCTCCCCCCGTTCCTTGTCCCCTGACTGCCCCCTCCTGGGACCCCTGCCCCTAACTGCACCCCAGGACTCCACCCCCTATCTAAGCCTCCCTGCCTCTTGTCCCCTGACTGCCCCAACCCTTATCCACACCTCCACCCCCAGACAGACCCCTGGGACTCCCACGCCCCATCCAACCACTCCCCACCCCCTGACAGCCCCCCCCCAGAACTCCCAACCCATCTAAACCCCTCTGCTCCCTGTCCCCTGACTGCTCCGATCCCTCTCCCCACTCCTGCTCCCTGACAGCTCCCCCCCAGAACTCCCAACCCCCCACCCCTCCCGCTCCTTGTCCCCTGACTGCCCCCTCCTGGGACCCCTGCTCCTAACTGCCCTCCAGAACCCCACCTCCTACCTAAGCCTCCCTGTTCCTTATCCCCTAACTGCTCCTTCCTAAGACCCCCCCCCAACTGCCCCCCAGGACCCTACCCCCTACCTGTACCCTGACTGCCCAAAACTTTCTCCACTCCCCCCAAAAAGCCCCCCCCCGAACTCCTGACCCCCCCCCATTTCTTGACTGCCCCCTCCAGAACCTCCCTGCCCCTTCTCCTGCCCCCCTGGCCCCCTTACCCTGCTGCTCAGAACAGGGTGTTGGGCTCTGCGCGAGCCGGAGATGTGGCTGCGCTCCCCAGCACAACACACAACACGGTCCCTGGCCCTGCACAGTGCTGCTGGAGCCGGGCGCGGGGCTGCCGGGGAGGAGCTGCCGGCTCAGAATGCAGGGAGGGAGGGAGGAGGAGGAGCTCCTCTACAGCTGCTCCGGAGTCCAGCCCGTGACTTTCCTGCAGCCCTCCCAGCCGCTCGCTCTGCTCTGCCGGGGGGGAGGGGGGGGGGGAAATCCCGGACATTTTGAGTGATTTACAAATTCCCCCCGGACGCTATTTTTAGCACAAAAAGGAGGACATGTCCGGGTAAATCCGGACGAATGGTAACCCTACGTGTCAGCAACTAGCACACGATGTTCTCACGGTGATGTGATTCTGGACAGTCTGGAACCTGTCCCTTGATAATACAGGAAGCTCCATCCCTCCACCACGCTGCTCTTCCCACATCCTGGGGCTGAACAGTTGATCAGGGCTGCCACAGGAAGAGCTCCCCTTCCCCTCCCCCAGCATCCCGAAGCCGTTCTCACGGGAGGGGAGCTGCCGCCTCTGACATTACAAGAGGGTGACACAAGAGGCGATACAAGAGGCTGCTGATCTGGGCCAGGGTTACTGACCAGTGTGTGCTCTAGGGGGCCCAGAGACATTGGGGTCCCATACAGCCCCGCGGTACCAGTACAACCCTTGCCCTCCTCACATGACATACACACACCACACACACACACTGCATTTGGGGCCAGCAAATGAGTGAGGGCCAACACCTGAATGAGAAGCAGGAGGCAATGGGATTTCGGGGAGGGGAGAGATATAATACCTTTGTGTCACATGTGGATTCTTCAGCCACCCCCTCTCCTGCCTGCAGCCACTGCCCCCTCTCCTCCCCACCCAGAGAAGGGCCGTAGGCCTGGCTGCTTCCCCCCAGCCTGGCTGGCCAAACTCGGCAGTACAGCCAGTGTAGACATGCCCCAGAGCCAGGCAGGCCTGGAGTTATTGCCTGGGCAGATTCCTGGCACATGGCTCTGCTGGCTTCTGCCTTCAGCCACCCCCACAGATTCCCTGCAGCAGTGGATCCTTCCCAGAGATCTCCTGCTCTAACTACTGGGCCTGCTGCCTCTGCCTAATCCCTTTCTAGCAAGGTCTCACCGAAAATGCACATGGTGACAGCCCAGCCTGGCACACCAACTCTGGCTGCCCCCTCCCCCCCACCACACACACACATACCCCTCTTCCCCTGTGCTATACTCTGCCTTGCTCCTATTGAATGTGGCAGCTGCATTATAGACAAACACGTTACATCTCAGCAATAGTACCTGTGTGCCCAGCACCCCATGTCCCTGCTGGGCTCCCTGCTGAGTCCCTCTCCCTTCCCTCCTGCTGTTCTCTGCTGCCCTCGGCTTACCCAGCATTGCCTCCTGTGAGCAGCAAAATGAGGTCTGCACAAAGCCTTGTCTGAGGATGCCCCTCCCCCACTGCACCCAGAGACAAGGGTGAACCCCTGTCAGTTTATTGGACCTTGCCTCAGTGCAGGGGGCTGGACTTGGCAGGGCCACCCGGGGTGGGGGAGAAGTGGGGCAATTTGCCCCAGGCCCTGCAAGGGCCCCGCGAGCCCTGGCCCGGTGGTGGTCCAGGTCTTTGGTGGCATTTCGGCGGTGGGGGGTCCTTCAGTGCTGCCGAAGACGCGGAGCGACTGAAGGGCCCCCCGCCGCCGAAATGCCACTGAAGACCCGGACCGCCGCCGGGTGAGTACAAGTGCTGCAGCTCCCCCGCTTTGCCCAAGGCTCCCTGAATCCTCTGGGCGGCCCTGGGACTTGTTGACATCTCCAGGGCCCTTCCAATCCCACATTTGGAACTAGTGGTCACCAAATGAAATTAATAGGCAGCAGCTTTAAAACTAATATAAGGAAGTATTTCTTCACACAATGCACAATCAACCTGTGGAACTCCTTGCCAGAGGATATTGTAAAGGCCAAGACTATAACAGGGTTCAGAAAAGAACTAGATAAGTTAATGGAGGATAGATCCATCAATGGCTATTAGCCAGGGTGGGCAGGGATACAAAACCATGCTCTTGAAGTGTCCCTAGCCTCTGTTTGCCAGAGGCTGGGAATGGGCAACAGGGGATGGATCACTTGATGATTACCTGTTCTGTTCATTCGCTCTGGGACACCTGGCATTGGCCACTGTTGGAAGACAGGATACTGGGCTAGATGGACCACCGGTCTGACCCAAAGTGGCCAGTTTTATGTTCTTATGACATTTCTTATCAGTGGGCTCTGACGTATCTGAGACTCTCTGGGCCTTGGAACTGACCCTAGCGCACAGCTCATCACCTGTGTATTGCTATGTGCATTGTTAGGGTCCTAGCAACCCCTGGGCTATTGTTACAGGGGGGCACTGAGCTGAGCTCACAAAGTTCTGTCTCCTCTGTGAAATCTCCTCTGGGTTTCCCCCATCCTGTCCCTGAAAATGAAAATGTCAGAAAGTAACAACAGCCCTTGCGCTGACCCGAGTGATTCTGCAGGGACACGGTGGTCCAGAGTCTGACGTTCACAGCCCAGCCCAATCCAGGCTCAGATAAGTCTCAGGTGCAGCTTTCACTTTGAATGTGGCAAACCCCAAGTTCCTGAAGAGGAAGGAGCAAAGAGAAACTAACAATGTGATTTTATCAGCTGTTCTTTTATGTGGCCATATTATTGTTTCCAAGGAAAGAGGTGAGAATGGGAGAGAAAAATCCTATTTAAAAATTAAGGGGAAAAGCTATCAAGACACCCTAGTTACTGTCCAACTGTTCCCGATCATTACTCAGGGCATTCTCCCCTCCCCCATCATTTACAATCCAGCTGAGATGATGACCTTGGATAACAGCAGCAGAAAGGGGCAAGTGACGAGCATCAGGGACAAAGGGTAACAATAAGCATCAGTTGATTGAGCTGCAGAGGGGAGCGATGTCCAGTGGGAGCCTCTGGGGGTCAGAGTCTCCTTTTTTATTGCACATCATTGAACTCTTATCTGACAGAGAGGCCCTGAGTTGGGGTAATAGCAAGGCTGAGCCCATGTGCTCCAGAAAACACTGATAGGAAATGATAATTAAACACTCCACTGCCTGTGCTGACAGAGCTCAGGGGCTCTGAGATGCTTCAGGTGCAGCTCTGAAAGAAGTTCCAGTGTCAGGCTGCACAATTCCTTGCCCTGCTACAGACGCCCTGGGTGGCCTTAGGCAAGTCACTTGGGCCCAAAGTTTCAAAGGTGTTTTGATGTCTAAAGATGCAGATAGGTATCTAGTGGGATTTTCAAAGGTGTCTGGGCACTGAGCTTCCAATGGGAGTTAGGCACCTCGATGCTGTTGAAAATCCCACTAGACACCCAACTGCATCTTTAGGTGCCCACAGACCTTCCAAACTCTGCCCTTAGTCTCTGTCCCAGGTTTGTAAAGCTATTTAGGCACTTAAAGATTCAGACAGAAGCCGAGTGGTATTTTCAAGAGTGCCTGTGTGAGTGAGGTGCCTGGCTCCCATGAACTCCCTTCAGCTGTGATCCTGCCCCTTCTCTATTCGCCCCAGGTATAATCAGTCGAAGGCGCTTCCTGGTAGGAATGGCCATGCAAACCAGGGATTTCTGCTGAATGTTATAAAATATTCATGGGAAGCAATGTTTGAAAATTAAGGCCCTAATCTAACAAGCATATGCATAACTCTCACAATGCAAGGAAACCCACCAAAGCCTGAATCACAAATATTTGCACCAAAATCCTGTTTATAAGAATTAAATTCATCCATTCAGGACTCAGAAACAATCCCATGTGACCTGTGTGTCCAATCAGAACTAACCCATGCAGATCAATGTATTTGACAAACGTATTTAGCAAATATTTTTGAATAACAAATAAATCTGAAAAAATTGTGGTCAGTTTGTGGGCAGCTGAGAAACTGGAACAGAAGCTGAGCTCACTGGATACAACACATGCAGTACATTATTTCCCCCAGCTCCGCTTTCAGCCCTTCTGTCTCTCCCCCACCCCCACACTCTCTGGGTCTTGGTTTATTTACCCCTTTGCTCTGTCTGAAGAATTACTGGGGTTACTCCCATGTTATTTCTGTAGCCCCCTCAGTGCCCTGGGCATGTCGTATGGTCCCTGTCCTGGGAGCTTCCAGGCTGGGCTGGGTTTAGGGGCTCACTAATGGGTGTAAGCAAGGAGGAGGAGGAGAAGTCTGCAGGCCTGGGGCAGTAGGTCAGGGTGGGCATTCCAGGCATGGAGGAAGGTGCAAAGATAGAAGGGGTAGGCAAGAGGCTGGGGTGGAGCTAACATGGAGAGGGGCAAAAAGCTGCATGGCTCCTTCCTGTGAGTGGGTTTCCTTCACCCAGCCAGGGCCTATTGCTCACACAGTCCTGGGGCAGGGGTCTCACTCCCCTTCCCCTGGCCCAGCTACCAGATCCCCTTCCCCAGCTCTCCCCATTCCCCCTCCATAGGGTTACCATATTTCAGCAAGCAAAAAAGAGGACGGGAGGAGCCCCGCCCCTGCCCCTCCCACTTCCCACCCCCCCAGAACCCTCAACCCTCCCCCCGTTCCTTGTCCCCTGACTGCCCCCTCCTGGGACCTCTGCCCCTAACTGCACCCCAGGACTCCACCCCCTATCTAAGCCTCCCTGCCTCTTGTCCCCTGACTGCCCCAACCCTTATCCACCCCCCCACCCCCAGACAGACCCCTGGGACTCCCACGCCCCATCCAACCACTCCCCACCCCCTGACAGCCCCCCCAGAACTCCCAACCCATCTAAACCCCTCTGCTCCCTGTCCCCTGACTGCTCCGATCCCTCTCCCCACTCCTGCTTCCTGACAGCTCCCCCCCAGAACTCCCAACCCCCCACCCCTCCCGCTCCTTGTCCCCTGACTGCCCCCTCCTGGGACCCCTGCTCCTAACTGCCCTCCAGAACCCCACCTCCTACCTAAGCCTCCCTGTTCCTTATCCCCTAACTGCTCCTTCCTAAGACCCCCCCCCAACTGCCCCCCAGGACCCTACCCCCTACCTGTACCCTGACTGCCCAAAACTTTCTCCACTCCCCCCAAAAAGCCCCCCCCGAACTCCCGACCCCCCCCCGTTTCTTGACTGCCCCCTCCAGAACCTCCCTGCCCCTTCTCCTGCCCCCCTGGCCCCCTTACCCTGCTGCTCAGAACAGGGTGTTGGGCTCTGCGCGAGCCGGAGATGTGGCTGCGCTCCCCAGCACAACACACAACATGGTCCCTGGCCCTGCACAGTGCTGCTGGAGCCGGGCGCGGGGCTGCCGGGGAGGAGCTGCCGGCTCAGAATGCAGGGAGGGAGGGAGGAGGAGGAGCTCCTCTACAGCTGCTCCGGAGTCCAGCCCGTGACTTTCCTGCAGCCCTCCCAGCCGCTCGCTCTGCTCTGCCGGGGGGGGGGGAAATCCCGGACATTTTGAGTGATTTACAAATTCCCCCCGGACGCTATTTTTAGCACAAAAAGGAGGACATGTCCGGGTAAATCCGGACGAATGGTAACCCTAGCCGACCCAGGCTGGAGACGCGCCTCCTCCCCCCACACCCTCCTTACCTGCTTCAGGCTTCCCGTGAATCAAATATTCGTGGGAAGCAGGGGAGGGGGCGGAGTTGGGGCGGGGACTTTGGAGAAGGGGCGGAGTTGGGGCGGGGGGGCATGGGCGGGGCCCCGTGGAGTGTCCTCCTTTTGGAGGCTCAAAATATGGTAACCCTAGACCGGGTCGGCCTGCCCAGCACTGCCAGTCCCCGGCCCGGCCCCCGGCCGAGCACCTCCGGCCCGCCCAGCACTGCCGGCCCCCGGGCCCCCGGCCGAGCACCCGCGGCCCAGCCTCGCCGACCGCCGGCCCCCGAGCCCCCGGCCCGGCACCGCCGGCCCCCGAGCCCCCGGCCCGGCACCGCCGACCGCCGGCCCCCCGGCCCGGCACCGCCGGCCCCCGAGCCCCCGGCCCGGCCCGGCCGACCTCCGTCCCCCGAGACCCCGAGCCGCCGGCCCCCGAGTCCCCGGCCCGGCACCGCTGGCTCCCGAGCCCCCGGCCCAGCACTGCTGACCGCCGGCCCGCATGTCCCGATTTTCCCAGACATGTCCGGCTTTTGGGGATTTCCCCCCGGACGGGAATTTGGAGCCCAAAACGCCGGACGTGTCCGGGAAAATCCGGACGTATGGTAACCCTACCCCTCCATCACACTGAGACCAGCTCCTCTCACAAGGCTGAGTCTGCAGCACAGAGCAGCCCTTGCAGCAGAGCCTGGTGCTCTCACACCTGCCTCCTGTGCCGTTTCACTCCTTGCCATGGGCACAGAGTCCCTAGGACAGTAAATGCCGAGGCGTTGGGACTGGCTTCTTTTGGGAGTCAGATCAGGCAGTTAATGGCCCTGAGGTGACCTGGGAATCTCTTCAAACCTAGCTTACAGCTGACCCTGCTGGGAGGCTCTGGGAGGCTGTGGGGGAGACACTAAAATGAGGGCACCTAGGTCTGCTCCACTAGGACAGTCTGAAATTTTGCTGCCATTTTATACAATTAAAAACAAAGTTGAAGCCATAAATTGTACGTGCCCATGCGGGATGCTGTGTGGGGCAAGCAGCCTGTGGTGAGTTGGTCTAGTCATTCTAGCTATTGTAATGAAACGGCCTCACTGCCATACTGCGCCCCTTGCAATCACTAACAAGACAGACAGGCAGAAATCAGCAATTTCTCAAAAGGACAATTTCCCTCTGCTTTGCACAGTCTCCTCCCCTCCACTCCCCTCCCCTCTGTCCGGCTGACAGCCCCAAATCCTCCTACCACCCTGCCTACCCCCATAGGAAGATACTCAGCAGCATTCTGGTTGTAGAAGAGGGATTTGAAATACCAGTATAGCCAACCACAAGCATAGGAGCACAGAAAATCATGAGCCTGGCCCCCAAAAGATAAAAAATAAATCATGCCTTCTGGTCTGCTTGGGGATTTTTGAACTCCTACTCCTCCACTCCGTCCCCTATCCAGCCCCTGATGTTCCCAGCCACATCCATCCCCTGAGGAGACCCCTTGCATTTGCCCCCTGGCAGGAGAAACCAGGCAAGCCAGCTGGTAAATAGATGATATGGTGGACTGGCTATTTGGACCAGGATCAGTTATGGTTGGCATCATGTTACCAGGATTGCTGACCCCAAATGTTAGAAAGTCATGAACCTGGCCCCCAAAACACCATGAAATTTATTTAAAAAAACCGAAACAAAACACATTTTCTCCCAAGACTTCTGGCCGCACTCACTTTCAAGCTTCTGTCTGCAACCAGGAGGGCTTAAAAACTGACTTTTTTTGTTTAAATAAAAACTGAGTCTCTCACCTAGTCACCTGACTCCAGGAGCTGGGGTTCTCTGTCAAACACCAAGTATCACGAGACTCACAATAAAATCGCAGGAGCCGGTGACATTGTGTTAGCTCGCTCTGTTGTTCACTTTGTGGCGCAGAGCAGGTCTGTTTGGGCCCCTCCTAGACCTTTCCCCACATCATCGCATGGGGGGAGTGGTCAGGGTTGGCCCTTTGTGAAAAGGCTGCAGGACCTATCCACAAACCAGTGAAAGCCTCAGGGACCTGCACTGATCCTAGCCATCTGTGCAGAGCCCCTGGGCTTGATCACTTGATCATTGCCTATTAGGTTCACTCCCTCTGGGGCACCTGGCATTGGCCACTATCAGCAGGCAGGATGCTGGGCTGGATGGACCCTTGGTCTGACCCAGTATGGCCGTTCTTACGTTCGTATGTTCTACACTGACTCTGCTCCTTGATGCCCATCCTAGCTCCATAGCAGCATCAGTCCATTGGAGCCGTACTGCCAGGGCTCCCCTTGCCCATGGCTGCCCTGGCTCACTTGCTGAGGGGCAGGAGCTGGACTCTGAAGGAAAAATGATGCAGCACAGATTGAAAAATCCCTCCCAGGCTAGGTCTCTTCCTGGGGCCTTCATTCTTCCCCTCCCTTGGCCTGAGCCTGCCAGACAGCAGTGCCCACTCCCCCCACCCCCCCCCGAGGAAGGGAAGGGTGAGAAAAAAGGAACAGAGATCAACTAATTACTGGGGAGAACACAAGAAGGACAGGGCTAAGCCAGAGAGTGCCAGTGGGGTCATCAGGCAGAGAACCATGAATTATGCCTGCTGCTCTGAGGAGATGTCTGGGGAGTGACTGGATGCTGCCTGGGGAGCTCTGCCTGGACTTGTGAGGGAATGAGGAAAAGGAGAGAGCTGCATAGGCTGAGCTGGGCCAATGCCAGGCCAAGCTTATGAAGAGGTCCCTGGGCTTCCTGAGGCTTTGGGCAGGGTGACCATAAATAACCAGGGGAGGGGAGAAGAGAAGCCAGATCTGAAGGGGATGGTCGAGGTGCTGAACCCCAGCTGCAGAAGGGGCAGGGATGTGTGAGAGGCAGGCCACTGCTGTCTGTGAACACCTCAGGGCTCCATGAAGGAGCCTCCAGCTCATGTTGCCAGTGGGCTGTGGAACCCAGGTGCAGTGGGGTCTCTCCCAGGGATTCATTTGTGCCAGGGCTTGCCAGGATTGAGCCCCAGCACCTCTAGGCTGGCCGCATCAGTTATGAAATTAAAAAAATTGCTTGAGCCCAGGCACCTTTTCATTTCAAATGACCAGTCTGCCAACGATTCTTAAACATAAACATCAGCCATAGCACAATGCTCACTGGGTGCACCAAAGTGCAAAGGAGGAACAGAAAATCAGGAATTGATACTGTTTATCCCCAAAAATGGCTTTTTGTATGAAAAAAAGAATATTTGCTTCCCTCTTTAATTTGTGAATGTGGTGAGTCCTCCATCCCATTTATTTAAAATATATAAAATTGTATTTTTATTTACAAATGTTTGCATGAAAGATATAAAACAAAATCTGAATGCCGAACACTGACGTTTTATAGCAAAGATACTATTCATTCACCAGTATAGCTCATGACCCCTATTAATCACTGAAGTATTGGTTATTCAATTATTCAATGATTAATTAGTAAGCAGGAATTGCTGCACATTGATGGTAACATGCTACTTCAGACACTGAATGAACCCAGCAGAAATGGGCTTCATTGCTGTAAACACTATGATAAAAATGTGAGAACTAGTGGCAGTACAATTAGGCAAAGAGTCAGACCTTAGTTATGTAAGTCATAACTTAGTTTCATTTTTATATTCCAATACACTAGTGATTCTCCAGAATCCAAGAATAAAACAGTTGATGACCCAAGCACTTGGGACCAGTAGCTTTAGAGAGACGCTGGTCCATGAGGGATTCTCTGGTGAAGTGATCCATGGACTGAAAGAAAGGGAGAAACACTGATCTGCAATCATTCAGCGTCAAGGTAATGTATTGAATTCAACTCGAAGGCTGTTGATGTTTACTGACTTTAATATGTTCACTGTTGTTATATCTATTTCTAGTCATAATTCTATTTTTTAAATCTATTTTGCTATGTCTTCATAGTACACAGGCAAAAAAAAAACCTCTATGTTGAAGGCAAAAGTGAGAATAAATATAATTAATTTCAAGGTAAAAATCCTGACAAGATCATTATAGTTAAGGGGGGAAATCTGTCAAATGTTAAGAATTTCATGATCTTGGTGGTCTTGAATATATTTATCAATAACTTCGACTTGTTATTTAACAGTTCTATTTCTGTAAGGAATTGTAGCAGGGTACTGATGCAAAAGCACCTCATTATCATGTTCTTTCTTCCCTCTGGGGGTACGTCTTCACTACCCGCTGTATTGGTGGGTAGCAATCGATTTATCTGGGATCGACATATCACATCTCGTTAAGACGCGATATATCGATCCCCGAACGCGCTCACCGTGGACTCCGGAACTCCACCAGAGCGAGCGGCGGTAGCGCAGTCGACGGGGGAGCCGCGGCCGTCGATCCCGCGCCGTCTGGACCCCAGGTAATTCGATCCAAGATACTTCGACTTCAGCTATGCTATTCGCGTAGCTGAAGTTCCGTATCTTGGATCGATCCCCCCCCAGTGTAGACCAGCCCTTGGCTTTGCCCCCACCCCCCCTTCAGTGTCAGGTGAGCATTACCTCATCGTAGTCCCAAACTGACCAAAGGAAGGGAAAGGGGGTGACTCACTTGAGAGTCCAACAGATCCTTTGTTGCTGCCTAGGCCAGTGTCCTTTGTTCCTGTGAGGCTGGGCTGGGTTCATCCCATATATGCCTCGATGAGGTGTGAACTGCCCCTCTGTTCCTGGAGAGTTTTGCCTGGGCTTGTTTTAAGCCATGAGGACACATTTTCAGCCTCACAACTATATAGATGAAATTACTACCTATAACATTATTGTAACAACAATGCTCAGTGCATCATAAACCTTCTGAAGACACCCGACATGACAAACTTTGCATTGGATACCACGCAATTATATTACAAGGATGAACATGGGGTTGCAGGGTGTTCCCCCGAGATACAGAGTGTCACACCTACACAAAAGAGGAAATAGTTCTTATATAGCAATTCCCATCACTAGATCTCAAAGGGAACATTTACACTGCAACAAAAGACCCACGGCAGGGCAGCAGGAAGCACAAATCAGCTCACAGGGCTCTATCTCCAGGATTACAAATTGCAGGGCAGACGTTTTGGCTTGGTCTGGAATCCAGGCTGTGAAAGCCCACAAGGAGGGAGGGTCTCAGAGCCTGGGGTCTAGTCTGATCCCAAATGTTTACACAGCAGTATTTAGCTCCACAGTCCGAGCCCTAGTCAATTGACCATGGCTCTCAGACTTGGTGCCGGGAATTATTTATTGCAGTGTAGACATACTCAAAGTGTCCTACAAAGGAGGTCAGGGAGTAATTATCATCAATTTACAGATTAAAAGCCTTTAAAATGGCTCATCTAAGAAACTGAAAAGTATCTAATGGTTATTTCCCTCCCTCTGCTCCAGAAAAAAAATCACGTTATGCCATGAAATTGGACAGTTTTAGCACTGGCTCAAGCAGGTGGCTGGTTTTAATGATCAGAATATTAAAAGGATGCTGAAATTGCCATTATTTGAAACACTACCTATGATTCCCGGTGAGGAAAATGTAGCTCATATAAAAAATCTTTGTCAACAAAGCTGTGAGATTCATTTTCCCTGTTGCATTGATAGAGGGCGTATGTTGGGGCCAGCAATGGTTGAGGAGATTGAAGGCTCTTGTATATAGTTGCAGCACTAAACACTTACTTATGGTAAGCGGGTTTGTGTCAGAATTATTACTGATCACTGCCCCTTTTCCATTAAAGGGCGGGGAGAGAACATAAATCCTTTTAACCTTCTATTAAAAACACAGGGGAAGGAGAAGGGAAAGGAAAACTCTTAAAGCATTTACAACTGAAAGAACTAAATAAGACTTTCATTGTGGCTGCTTCCCATACTCCCTTTCTCTGTACAGCATTTTCTTTAGTGGAAAATCTCCTCACCTTTGTCTAAACTAGAGATCTTGGCCATATCAGACAAGTGACTTGTTTGCCAGCTATAGCAGGGGTGTAAATGGTCATCTAGACACTCTAGAAATGTTTGTTCCTGGCTGGACTATCCTTGGGCTCTGGTGCTGAAGAAGGATTGAATGACCTTGTTGGGGACATGAGGTAGATACAGTAAGATGGTTGCTTTGGGGGTGTTGAATTCCAGTCCTGTTTCTTTTAAAGACAAGACAAAACAAAGCAGACACACACAGGAGAAGAAATATAAGAAGGCCCAGCTTCTGTCCCTATTATTTGCCATTTAGCAGCTGCAAATTCCAAGAGTTTTATTAGTAGAGCAGTGCAAAGAACTGACTTTTAATTTTGCTGGCAGTTCCAAAAAATTTGGCGGGGGGGAATGTTTTAGGTAACCCTGAATGAAAAAAAATTCAAAATGTTGGCCTATAAAAATTTTTTTTCAGTGACATGAAGTGTTTGACATGAAATGTAACATTTCATTTTGTTTTGGAGCTTTTAAAATGTTTTTATATATTTTAAATAAAATTGAAGAAAATTTAAAAAAAAGTCATTTTGAATTGAGAAATCAAATGTTTCCATTCAACAATGTCAAAACAAAACAATTTCCTTTTTTCTGCATGTTTGTTGGTTTGTTTTTCACCAAAATAATTCTGCAAAATTAACATGAATTCGCAAAATGTTTTAGTCAGCCTAAATCTGCATTTTTTACTGGAAAAAGAGGTTCAGACAAAAGGTTTCACGCAGCTCTACTTATTAACCTGAGATTTAGCTGTTACTGGCTGGGGTGAAAGCATGGCTCTCAGGTTGTCTCTTTCAGTACAGCAGAGTTGCAAAGGTGGAGTTTTTCTGGCTGCCTAAGCTAGACTCTCATGAGACGGAAGGCAAAACAAGAAAAAAAGGAAGCGTAATGTGGAGTGCTCCTGTGTGGGAAGGAAAAATGATGTGCTAGAGCATGGGTGATATTAGGAACTTCAGGTTCTCATCATCCCAGGCATTGACCAGGATTCAGCTGAACCCAATGGAGATTGTCCCAGTTTTGGGGTTAACTGCACCTGTTCCCCCTTCCTGGCCTCCAGCCATCATCCCACTATGAGCAGGATGATTTAGTTGGGGTTGGTCCTGCTTTGAGCAGGGGGTTGGACTAGATGATCTCCTGAGGTCCTTCCAATCCTGATATTCTATGATTCTATAACCCCTGTCCCTCTCCCTCCAGACCACAATTTTAGGGCTGCAGTCCCCCAGCAATTCCCTGTGACTACCCTAGCAGGTCTGACTTTAGGTTAGCACCTGCAGTTCTGCTCTCCCCCAGGGATAATGACAGGGTTACCAGTGACTAGCCAGCTTTCACAGAACACAGTATCTTGATTTAGTACAAGTGTATGTCAAAGAAAACCTATCCTAAAACAATAGACAGCACAGATATTAACCTTAGCCAGTGTCACCCATCATCCACAGGGAGTCCTGGTAGGTCCATACACTGGTCCAGAGCGAGTCTGACCTAAGTCAGATCAGGCTGAATCGTTATACTATTTGGGGCCTTTGTCGTCAGGCCTCCAGGACCAGGTAAAACCAATCAGTGCTACTTCTCCCCAGGACCAAAGCTTCAAAGGTGCTGGGTGTCTGAGTAACTGGCATTGGGACTTGCATTCATTACCCTCCCCACCCCGCAGTGAGTCCAGATTCTGCTGAAAACTCACTCAGCGAGCCAGAAACACACAGCTGCATATACCGATTATTGATACAGCAGTCTGTGAACATCCCCTGTGCCCATAGTGGCTATCACATCTCAGTAGAACAGTCTTTGAAGTTTCCATGCTTGCAAGGTCTCACGTTTGTCACAGTGATCTTGTCTGGTTGCTTCCTCTTGTCTGGTCAGGACGTCTTTCAAGATGTGATGGCTAAATGAGTGGGCTGATTTTCGGAGATGCCAAGCTCCCATAATTACTTCTGAAATCAATGGGGACTGTAGGTTCTCAGCACCTCTGAGAATAAAGCCACTTACTTTGATACCTAAGTAAAGATTTAGGTGCCTAATTTTAGACACTAAGAGTAACATTTTCAAAAGTATCTAAGTGATTTCAGTGTCTAAGTCCCATTGAAAGTCTAGAACAATATTTTTGGAATAAGAAATTACAATATGAATATTAGTACTAGAAGTTCTCATATTAATTATGATATTAAAATGAATATAGAATCCTAGAATATCAGGGTTGGAAGGGACCTCAAGAGGTCATCTAGTCCTACCTCCTGCTCAAAGCAGGACCAATTCCCAGCTAAATCATCCCAGCCAGGGCTTTGTCAAGCCGGGCCTTAAAAACCTCCAAGAAAGGAGACTCCACCACCTCCCTAGGTAACGCATTCCAGTGCTTCACCACCCTTCTAGTGAAATAGTGTTTCCTAATATCCAACCTGGACCTCCCCCACTGCAACTTGAGACCATTGCTCCTTGTTCTGTCATCTGCCACCACTGAGAACAGCCGAACTCCATCCTCTTTGGAACCCCCCTTCAGGTAGTTGAAGGCTGCTATCAAATCCCCCCTCATTCTTCTCTTCTGCAGACTAAACAATCCCAGTTCCCTCAGCCTTTCCTCATAAGTCATGTGCTCCAGATCCCTAATCATTTTTGTTGCCCTCCGTTGGACTCTTTCCAATTTTTCCACATCCTTCTTGTAATGTGGGGCCCAAAACTGGACACAGTATTCCAGATGAGGCCTCACCAATGTCGAATAAAGGGGAACGATCACGTTCCTCGATCTGCTGGCAATGCCCCTACTTATACATCCCAAAATGCCATTAGCCTTCTTGGCAACAAGAGCACACTGTTGACTCATATCCAGCTTCTTGTCCACTGTGACCCCTAGGTCCTTTTCTGCAGAACTGCTACCTAGCCATTTGGTCCCTAGTCTGTAGCAGTGCGTGGGATTCTTCCGTCCTAAGTGCAGGACTCTGCTCTTGTCCTTGTTGAACCTCATCAGGTTTTTTTTGGCCCAATCCTCTAATTTGTCTAGGTCCCGCTGTATCCGATCCCTACACTCTAATGTATCTACCACGCCTCCTAGTTTAGTGTCATCTGCAAACTTGCTGAGAGTGCAGTCCACACCATCCTCCAGATCATTAATAAAGATATTAAACAAAACCGGCCCCAGGACCGACCCTTGGGGCACTCCGCTTGAAACCGGCTGCCAGCTAGACATGGAGTCATTGATCACTTCCCGTTGAGCCCGAAGATCTAGCCAGCTTTCTATCCACCTTACAGTCCATTCATCCAGCCCATACTTCTTTAACTTGGCGGCAAGAATATTGTGGGAGTCCGTATCAAAAGCTTTGCTAAAGTCAAGGAATAACACATCCACTGCTTTCCCCTCATCCACAGAGCCAGTTATCTCATCATAGAAGGCAATTAGGTTAGTCAGGCACGACTTCCCCTTCGTGAATCCCTGCTGACTGTTCCTGATCACTTTCCTCTCCTCTAAATGTTTCATAATTGATTCCTTGAGGACCTGCTCCATGATTTTTCCAGGGACGGAGGTGAGGCTGACTGGCCTGTAGTTCCCCGGATCCTCCTCCTTCCCTTTTTTAAAGATGGGCACTACATTAGCCTTTTTCCAGTCATCCGGGACCTCCCCCGATCGCCATGAGTTTTCAAAAATAATGGCTAATGGCTCTGCAATCTCACCCGCCTACTCCTTTAGCACCCTCGGATGCAGCGCATCCGGCCCCATGGACTTGTGCACGTCCAGTTTTTCTAAATAGTCCTGAACCACTTCTTTCTCCACAGAGGGCTGGTCACCTTCTCCCCATATTGTGCTGCCCAGTGCAGCAGTCTGGGAGCTGACCTAGTTCGTGAAGACAGAGGCAAAAAAATCATTGAGTACATTAGCTTTTTCCACATCCTCGGTCACTAGGTTGCCTCCCTCATTCAGTAAGGGGCCCACACTTTCCTTGACTTTCTTCTTGTTGCTAACATACCTGTAGAAACCCTTCTTGTTACTCTTAACATCTCTTGCTAACTGCAACTCCAAGAGTGATTTGGCCTTCCTGATTTCACTCCTGCATGCCTGAGCAATATTTTTATACTCCTCCCTGGTCACTTGTCCAATCTTCCACTTCTTGTAAGCTTCTTTTTTGCGTTTAAGATCAGCAAGGATTTCACTGTTTAGCCAAGCTGGTCGCCTGCCATATTTACTATTCTTTCTACACATCGGGATGGTTTGTTCCTGCGACCGCAATAAGGATTCTTTAAAATACAGCCAGCTCTCCTGGACCCCTTTGCCCTTCATGTTATTCTCCCAGGGGATCCTGCCCATCTGTTCCCTGAGGGAGTCAAAGTCTGCTTTTCTGAAGTCCAGGGTCCGTATTGTGCTGATCTCCTTTCTTCCTTGTGTCAGGATCCTGAACTCGACCATCTCATGGTCACTGCCTCCCAGGTTCCCATCCACTTTTGCTTCCCCTACTAATTCTTCCCTGTTTGTGAGCAGCAGGTCAAGAAAAGCTCTGCCCCTAGTTGGTTCCTCCAGCACTTGCACCAGGAAATTGTCCCCTACACTTTCCAAAAATTTCCTGGATTGTCTGTGCACCGCTGTATTGCTCTCCCAGCAGATATCAGGGTGATTAAAGTCTCCCATGAGAACCAGGGCCTGCGATCTAGCAACTTCTGCTAGTTGCCAGAAGAAAGCCTCGTCCACCTCATCCCCCTGGTCTGGTGGTCTATAGCAGACTCCAACCATGACATCACCCTTGTTACTCACACTTCTCAACTTTATCCAGAGACTCTCAGGTTTTTCTACAGTTTCATACAGGAGCTCTGAGCAGTTATACTCCTCTCTTACATACAACGCAACTCCCCCACCTTTTCTGCCCTGCCTGTCCTTCCTGAACAGTTTATATCCATCCATGACAGTACTCCAGTCATGTGAGTTATCCCACCAAGTCTCTGTTATTCCAATCGCATCATAGTTCCCTGACTGTGCCAGGACTTCCAGTTCTCCCTGCTTGTTTCCCAGGCTTCTTGCATTTGTGTATAGGCACTTAAGATAACTCATCGATCGTCCCTCTTTCTCAGCATGAGACAGGAGTCCTCCCCTCTTGCGCTCTCCTACTCGTGCTTCCTCCCAGGATCCCATTTCCCCACTTACCTCAGGGCTTTGGTCTCCTTCCCCCGGTGAACCTAGTTTAAAGCCCTCCTCACTAGGTTAGCCAGCCTGCTGGCGAAGATGCTCTTCCCTCTTGTCGTTAGGTGGAGCCCGTCTCTGCCTAGCACTCCTCGTTCTTGGAACACCATCCCATGGTCAAAGAATCCAAAGCCTTCTCTCCAACACCACCTGCGTAGCCATTCGTTGAGTTCCATGATTCGACGGTCTCTACCCAGGCCTTTTCCTTGCACAGGGAGGATGGACGAGAACGCCACTTGCGCCTCAAACTCCTTTATCCTTCTTCCCAGAGCCACGTAGTCTGCAGTGATCCGCTCAAGGTCATTCTTGGCAGTATCATTGGTGCCCACGTGGAGAAGCAGGAAGGGGTAGCGATCCGAAGGTTTGATGAGTCTCGGCAGTCTCTCCGTCACATCGTGTATCCTAGCTCCTGGCAAGCAGCAGACCTCTCGGTTTTCCCGGTCGGGGCGGCAGATAGATGACTCAGTCCCCGTGAGGAGGGAGTCCCCGACCACCACCACCCTCCTCCTCCTCTTGGGAGTGGTGGTCGTGGAACCCCCATCCCTAGGACAGTGCATCTTTTGCCTTCCAATCGGTGGAGTCTCCTTCTGCTCCCTTCCCTCAGATGGGTCATCTAGTCCACTCTCCGCATTAGTACCTGTAGAGAGAACATGGAAACGATTGCTCACCTGTATCTCCATTGCTGGTGCATGGAGGCTCCTCTTTCTTCTTCTGGAGGTCACATGCTGCCAAACCTCTTCACAATCCTTCTGTCCCTGCTGCGCCTGTTCTGAATCTTCAGAACATTGTGGCCGTAGAAGCATCTCCTGACGTCTGTCCAGGAAATCTTCATTTTCCCTTATGCAACGCAGAGTCGATACTCGTTTCTCCAGGCCTCGAACCTTCTCTTCCAATATGGAGACCAGCTTGCCCTTCGTACAGACAAAGTCGCTTCTGTCCTGTGGAAGAAAGACAAACATGGCACAACCTGTGCAGGTGACAACAGCTGATCGCTCACCTTCCATATCACCGTCCTCTTAAGAGCTTCCTCAACTGTTGCAGGAACTACTCAGAGAAACCCATAGATGAAAGCCTCAGTGGGCTCTGCCCAGGCAAACTCCCGCTTTTAGCCTCTGCTGTTCGCCGCTCAGCTGGTTCGCTGCTGACTGGCCTTATATACCAGTCAGGCCCCCTCAAGGCCCACCTGGAACAAAGCACTCCCAATTCACACTTTTCAAACAACCAAGCAAGCAATCAAGCACACGGTCAAACTGACCAACTGTCCCAGCAGCAGACACTCAGATACTCACCAACACAGCCCCCCTAATGCAGCACTTAGCGTACCTCCTCTCGGACAGCTCCCAGGCAAACTCCCGCTGTTAGCCTCTGCTGTTCGCCGCTCAGCTGGTTTGCTGCTGACTGCCCTTATATACCAGTTAGGCCCCATTATATAATAAATATATAATATATATAATAAAAAAATAATAAAATATTGTGCTTAGCTGTCGGTTAATTTTAGATAGCAATTGGATTTTTAAATTAAATTGGTAGAAGAAGAACCATCCTTTGAATTTGCACTGGCCTTTCTGTCTCTGTCATATATTCCTAGAGCAGCTTCTCTCGATGGAGTGACACTTCTGGGCCTAGCCAGTGAGCACAGTCATGGGATCAAATAGCTCTTAAGTCTTGGCATGACCAGCAATGGTCCTAAAACTTTAGGATGCAGAAAGTCACCTTCCTGGAGCTGTGAGCCAAACATTGTCTTGACCTGCAGTGCTAGAACACCAATTAGCATGGAGACATGCGTGGCAATTGCAGTGTGGAGCTTATCTCTTCAGATTGCTGCCACTTGGTGGTGAACCAGTTTGGTGTGGGGAAATCCACAGTGAGGGAAGTTGATGGAGGTGTGCAAAGCTCTTCCCTCCATATATGCTGTTGCATAAGGTGATCAGGCTAGGTAATATTCAAACCAAGTAGCTCAGGTTTTCCAGCTGCGGTGAGGCTAGCGTTGTGATCACTTTGCCCATTCTTTGCCTATCTCATCAAGCATTTGTCCATGAACAAGATGGGGTAATTCTCCATGGTTTTGCAGGCCTCATTGGATCACTGGAGCAAATTCACGGACATTAATGTTGGATGGCTGGGAAAAGCACTGTGTTTTCATAATTATCGTGTGGTAATTGAATTGTGTGGTTTCTATACTTGTGATAAAATATATCAGTCTGTGAGCTATTCATAGATGTTAAGGTCCCAACAGAACATTACATCATCCATTCTGACCTCCCTTCTATCAATCCCATACCATTAAATTTCACCAAGTTAGCTCTGTATGGAACCCAATAATTTGTGTTTGACTAAAGCGTCTTTCAGAAAGGAATCTAGGCTTGATTTGACGACATCAAGAGATTGAAAAACCACCACTTCCTTTAGTAGTTTGTTCCAATGGTTAATCACCCTCACTGTTAAAAATGTGAGCTATTATTTCTAATCTGAATTGTTCTGGCTTTTACTTCTAGTCATTGGTCGTTGTTAGGACTTTCTCTGCTAGATTAAAGAGCTCTTTAATACACAGTATTTTCTCCCCACAAATGTTCTTGTGCAGTGTATTCACACTGTATTCACATCACCTCTCAATCTTCTTTTCGATAAGCGCAACAGATTCAGCTCTTTAAATGTGTCCTTTTCAGTCATTTTCTCCTGCCCTTGAATTATAGTTCCAGCTCTTTTCTGTGCCCTCTCCAATTTTTCATAATCCTTTTTAAAATGTGGACCCCAGAATTGGATGCAGTATTTCAATATCAGTCTCTCCAATGCTGGATACAGAGGTAAAAATCACTACCCCCCTGTTTTACACCCCAGGGTCACATTAGCTCTTTTTGAAACAGCATTACAGTGGGAGATCATGTTAAGTTATTTGGCCACTGTCACCAGCTGAATCCTTTTCAGAGTCACTGCAGTACCTGTTTGCTTGCCCTTTGAACAATCATATAACTATAGCTGATTAATAAATCCTTCCATTCTTATAACAACCAAAGCAAATACTTGTGTTTTTATTGCTAGAAAAAAACGTCTTCAACATTGAGTAAAGTTTTCAAAAGTGCCTAAGAGTCAGATTTTCAAATATATTTAGGTGCCTAAACATGCAGCTCGGTGCATAGCAAGATTTTCAAAAGAACCTGGGCACCTAATTCCCATTATCAGAGCTGTATATGAGAAGATGAGAATCAGGTCCAAGAGTCTTCAAACTTGAAACTGTTCACTGCCAGCCTATCAGACCTGAAGAACTGAGTCTGTTAGCACTAATGCTGCCTTTTTAACAACACTGTGTGTTTATTATTCTTTAAGGGGATTTTGATCTCCGCCCTGTAGTCAGCACTTGGTATGGATTTACATTAGTATAACTCTCCAGTATTCTTCTGCTCTCATTCCAGGAATAGGTGAAAGCAGCACAAGGGAGGATATTTCAGTTCAGTTAAATGCATTAAATTAAAAAAGAAAACAACTTATGGACAGTTTAATATCAAGATCTACTGCTATGCGATGAGACAGCTTCAGAAAGTGAAGCTGGATACAGAAGTTAAAACTGTCAACTGAAAACAGACTCTCCTTAAGTAATGGACTATTAGAGAACTGAGAGCCCCTCAGAGTCTCTGAAACTGCTCAAAACAGTTTTTCAGGGTTCAGCAGGTAACTGAAACCTGAACCTTAACTATAGCATGGATATCACACTTGTATACTTAAATACTTAATATATTTTAGAGAAGACTTACAAAAATACCGAAAACCCTAATATTTAATACTAATTGGGCCAGAAAGCAAGTGCAAATGGCTCTGTAGGCCAGGGACTAGGATGCTCACCAGGGAGGGCTGCAGATCTGGGTCTCAGTCTCTGTGCATATGGCTATTTAATTATTTATACAAGGATAGCTTCGACAGGAGAGATTGCAAAGCACCCCCTTAGAAGAGCCAGCAGCCCTGCAGTTAGGTCACTTGCCTAGGAAAGGGGAGAGGAGGGATTCAAAGCTGGGCTGCCTGCAGTTCTTCTGAGTGACTTATTAACTGGGCTATCAGTGATCAGAGGGGCACCGCCTCCTCCTCAGTGATTAGAATGATTGGAAAAAGGCAACTATAGTGCCCATCTTTAAAAAAGGGAAGAAGGAGAACCCGGGGAACTACAGGTGGTCAGTCTCACCTCACTACCTGGAAAAATCATGGAGTAGGTCCTGAAGGAATCACTTTTGAAGCACTTGGAGGAGAGGAAGGTTATCAGGAACAGTCAACATAGATTCACCAAAGGCAAGTCAACCTGATTGCCTTCTATGATAAGATAAATGGCTCTGTGGATATGGGGAAATCAGTGGACGTGATATAGCTTGACTTTAGCAAAGCTTTTGATACAGTCTCCCACAGTAGTCTTGCCAGCAAGTTAAAAAAGTATGGATTGGATATATGGACAATAAGGTGGATAGAAAGCTGGCTGGATTGTCGGGCTTAACAGGTAGTGTCTATTTGGCAGCCGGTAGCAAATGTGGAGTGCCCCAGGGGTTGGTCCTGGGGCAGGTTTTGTTTAGTATCTTCATTAATGATATGGATGATGGTCTGGATTGCACACTCAGCAAGTTCATGGATGACACTAAGCTGGGGGGATAGGTAGATACTCTGGAGGGTAGGGATAGGATACAGAAGGACCTAGAGATATTGGAGGATTGGACCAAAAGAAATCTGATGAGGTTCAACAATGACAAGTGCAGAGTCCTGCACTTAGGACGGAAGAATACCAAGCACTGCTACAGACTAGGGACCGAATGGCTAGACAGCAGTTCAGCAGAAAAGGACCTAGGGGTCACAGTGGACGAGAAACTGGATTTGAGTCCACAATGTGCCCTTGTTGCCAAGAAGGCTAACAGCATTTTGGGCTGTATAACTAGGAGCATTGCCAGCAGATTGAGGGATGCGATCATTCCCCTCTATTCGGCATTGATGAGGCCTCATCTGGAATACTGTGTCCAGTTTTCAGCCCCACACCAAAAGAAGGATGTGGACAAATTGGAAAGAGTCCTGGAGAGGGCAACAAAAAGAATCAGAGAGCTGGGGCACATGACTTACGAGGAGAGGCTAAGGGACCTGGGCTTGTTTAATCTGCAGAAGAGAAGAGTGAGGGGGATTTGATAGCAGCCTTCAACTATCTGAAGGGGGGTTCCAAAGAGGATGGAACTAGGCTATTTTCAGGGGTGGTAGATGACAGAACAAGGAGCAATGGTCTCAAGTTGCAGTGGAGGAGGTTTAGGTTGGATATTAGGAAACACTGTTTCACTAGGAAGGTGGTGAAGCACTGGAATGGATTACCAAGGGAGGTGGTGGAATCTGCTTCCTTAGAGGTTTTTAAGTTCTGCCTTGACAAAGCCCTGTCTGGGATGATTTAGTTAGTGTTGGTCCTGCTTTGAGCAGGGAGTTGGACTAGATGACCTCCTGAGGTTTCTTCCAACCCTAATCTTCTATGATTCTATGATAACCATGCTCAGAAACTTATCAAATTCCATTTTCCAACTCATTCTGTTGCTTACCCCACAACTCCTGCGGGGACGCTGCTCCAGAATCTCCCTCCTCTGATCATAGAATCCTAGAATATCAGGGTTGGAAGGGACCTCAGAAGGTCATCTAGTCCAACCCCTTGCTCAAAGCAGGACCAATTCCCAACTAAATCATCCCAGCCAGGGCTTTGTCAAGCCTAACCTTAAAAACCTCTAATGAAGGAGATTCCACCACCTCCCTAGGTAACCCATTCCAGTGCTTCACCACCCTCCTAGTGAAATAGTGTTTCCTAATATCCAACCTAAACCTCCCCAACTGCAACTTGAGACCATTGCTCCTTGTTCTGTCATCTGCCACCACTGAGAACAGCCGAGCTCCATCCTCTTTGGAACCCCCCTTCAGGTAGTTGAAGGCTGCTATCAAATCCCCCCTCATTCTTCTCTTCTGCAGACTAAGCAATCCCAGTTCCCTCAGCCTTTCCTCATAAGTCATGTGCTCCAGCCCCCTAATCATTTTTGTTGCCCTCCGCTGGACTCTTTCCAATTTTTCCACATCCTTCTTGTAGTGTGGGGCCCAAAACTGGACACAGTACTCGAGATGAGGCCTCACCAATGTCGAATAGAGGGGAACGATCACGTTCCTCGATCTGCTGGCAATGCCCCTACTTATACAGCCCAAAATGCCGTTAGCCTTCTTGGCAACAAGGGCACACTGTTGACTCATATCCAGCTTTTCGTCCACTGTAACCCTTAGGTCCTTTTCTGCAGAACTGCTGCCTAGCCACTCAGTTCCTAGTCTGTAGCAGTGCATGGGATTCTTCCGTCCTAAGTGCAGGACTCTGCACTTGTCCTTGTTGAACCTCATCAGGTTTCTTTTGGCCCAATCCTCTAATTTGTCTAGGTCCCTCTGTATCCTATCCCTACCCTCCAGCTTATCTACCACTCCTCCCAGTTTAGTGTCATCTGCAAACTTGCTGAGAGTGCAGTCCATGCCATCCTCCAGACCATTAATGAAGATATTGAACAAAACCTGCCCCAGGACCGACATGGAGCCGTTGATCACTACCTGTTGAGCCCGACGATCTAGCCAGCTTTCTAGATGGGCACAAAGCTTCAGTTTCCAGCCTGAATTTCATTCAGGGCCAGTTATACTCCATTTATTCTTTTGACAAATTTTTTCATTAACTCCAGTTCCTCCTCTCCCTCTCTGGTGTTCTCCTCCCCAGTACATTTACACAGAGCTAGCACATCCCCTCTCAGCCCTTCCTTTGCTAGGTAAATCAAGCTCAGTTCTTTTAGTCTCCTCTCCTAAAGGTACGTCTTCACTACCCGCCGTATTGGTGGGTAGCAATTGATTTATCCGGGATCGATATATCGCGTCTCGTTAAGACGCGATATATCGATCCCCAAACGCGCTCACCGTCGACTCCGGAACTCCACCAGAGCGAGCGGCGATAGCGCAGTCGACGGGGGAGCCGCGGCCGTCGATCCCGCGCTGTCTGGACTCCAGGTAATTTGATCCAAGATACTTCGATCCAAGATATTCGCGTAGCTGAAGTTGCGTATCTTGGATCGATCCCCCCCACAATGTAGACCAGCCCTTAGACAGTCACTCCATGTCTCTGATCATCCTGGGAGCCCATCTCTGCACCTTTCCAGTTTGAATTAATTCCCCTCTGGCTGAGGTTGTGGAACAGCCCACAAACCCCAGGGCAGTAGAGCAGCCCCTCTGACAAAGTATGCAGTTCCTGGGTGTTGAGCCTTGAAGTTGAGGAAAAGCTATAATTTTTGCAGAAGTAGAGAAGGAGCCAGGGGAGGGATTTGAGTAGGGAGGGGATGACATGGTTGGAGCACAATTGAGGCAGCTGATTTTGTTGTCACAATGTTTGATCAGGCTCTTCATTGTTCTGGTGGGAGAGGCGATCTTGAGAAGCAACAAAAGAAGATGGTGCAAGGGGTGAGATTCAAGCAGAGTGCCCCTGGCCACAGGGGAAACAACCCATGTAACCTCCTTGCCTACCACATGGGCATGAGGAAGATGAAAGCAGGAAAACTTTCCAAGCCCCTGCAGCCAGAAGGATTCTCCAGCAGTAGCCTTTGCTTCTCCCTTGAACACACCCCTTTGGTCCCAGAAATTACCTTTGTCTTCATTTCAGATCACACAGAGGAAGAAAAAAAGGCAAATTATGAGCTTTCATTCTGCCATGTTCATGGCGATAGTCCAACTGTTGAACACAATGTGCTGGGCTTGTGAAAGAGAGGGACAGATTTACAATCAGTGGTTTAAAACACACCTGTCTTCAATATGCCGTGTGATCCGGTGGGATCCAGGGGAGGCAGGGAGAAGTCATTGGCTGTGGGGATGACGATAGAACTTGGAGGCAGAGAGGTGTGATGGGCTGGGGGAGTTGGGAGAGGGAAGCATAGGAAAGGGAGTCACAGTAGGAGTCTTTGTTGGGTGGGAGGGTCATGGGCGAGGGAAGCCCCGTCCCTTAGTGGGAGGTGTTTCAGGGGACTATGGAAGAAGGAAGAGGGAAAATGGAACTTAAAAATTTCAGCAAGAATTTCCTCTAAAAGAGAAAAAAAATTACTAATGTCTGTTAGCTGTTATGAAGTTGTAGTATAGTGGGTCCGTTCCCTGCCCTCTCACTCTGTACGATTTTCAAATTTTTGCAAAGTCAAACACTAGTAATTGTCATATGTTTCTTTGTTTGTTGGTTTTCTGGTTTTGGAATGCACTTTTCTGCCATTGTTTCATTTTTCCCTTGAAATATTTTTTGTATGAAAATGCATATTTGGGTCAACCAAAACATTTCATGACTTCATGTTGTTTTTTATCATTGTTTCAGTGGAGAACCAAAAAAAGCCTTTTTGGGGGGAATATTAAAACATTCATTTTGAGATTTGCAAATTGAAAGATCAGTTTTGGCGCTAGATTCGCAGGGGAATTACACTCCATACACCAAATAGGGATAATGGTGCCTCCTTATACCAACAGACCAGTGATTTTTTTTCAATCAACAATCTGTAAGTGAGGAGGCAATTGATCGACTGCCCCAGTTTGATATCACCATATCTCTTACTGACTGAAACTGCGAAAGCAATTGACCTGCTGTCAAATGGTAAAGAACCTGGAGCAGAAGTGATACCAGCAGAAGTCTACAAGGTCAGAGGCTTGCACATGGCTCTGAAACTGACTGAATTTTTCCAGTCAATGTGGGCTCTAAAACTATACCCCAGGAACAAAAGGCTGCATCTATCGTCCACGTGTACAAGTGGAAAGATAACAGACAGACCTGCAACAACTGTTAGGGCATCTCCTTATCAAGATCCAGCAAAATTCTTCCCAGAATTGCCTTGAACAAGGGCTCCTGCCTGCGTGTCAGTGTGGATTCAGAAAAAGGTGCGGAACCACAGATATGGTGTCTGCTGCGTCTCAACTTCAGGAGAAATGTCAGGAACAGAACTCCAACCTGTATATGACTTTCTGTAGAGGGGCGGACTCACCCCTGCGGCGCCTCCTGCTGGTCTCTTCTGGGAATTAGCTCGATTTCCAGCCCAGAGCACCCTCTGCAGGCCGGTGATCCGCCTGTCCTTTGGCCCCCGTGTCCTTCCCGGACACTGGTGCCCTTTTATCTGGGGTGCTGCCCCCTGGCAGTACACCCCTCAGTACTAGGGTCTCCCCTCCCCGGGGAACGCCCACCCACTAGCCTTACCTTGCCTCCGAATAAGGCCACTGCCAGTCACCAACTAGCCCCCGCTCCCTGGGGCAGACTGCAGTATAGGCCACTCATCTCAGGCAAGGTTAGGTTTGGACCTGCTGCCTGGGCCTACCCCTGGGCTGCCCTCTGCAACCCCCAGTACTCCTTGGCCTCCTACTAGGCCGCAGCCTGGGGCTTTCCAGGCTGGAGCTCCCCAGCTCCTCAGCCTGTCCCCAGCCCTGCTCCACTCAGGTACTCTGTCTCTAGCTCACTGCAGCCAGGCCCTTCTCCCTCTGAAGGCAGAGAGAGATTGCTTGGCCTCTGGCTCATAGCCTTTTTATATAGGGCCAGATGAGGCCTGATTGGGGTGTGGCCCAGCTGCATCTGCTTCCCAATCAGCCCAGCTTAGCACCTCCCAGCCACAACCCTTCCCCTTGGGCTGTTTTAAGCCCTTCAGGGCAGGAGCGAGGTAACCACCCCGCTACACTTTCATTGACCTGACAAAGCATTGGATGCAGTCAGTCGGGAGGGCCTTTGGAAAATCATGGCAAAATTCAGTTTCCCAGAGAAATTCATTGCAGTGGTTCATCAATTTCATGATGGCTCGTGCTGTGGAAGATGGTGAGTCATCTGAACCATTCCCAGTCACCAAGGGAGTCAAGCAGGGCTGTGTGCTGGCACCAGCGCTCTTCAGTATGATGTTTTCTGGCATATTACAGATGCGTTTGGTGACTGTGACGTCTGGATTGGCATCAGATACCGGACTGATGGGAAACTCTTCAATCTGAGGAAACTACAGGCAAAGCCAAAGGTACAGGAAGTGGCTGTTCATGATCTGTTTGCTGATGACTGTTCCCTGAATGCCAGATTTGAGTCTGACGTGTAGCAAAGTGTGGACTAGTTCTCTTCAGCCTGTGACACTTTTGGTCTCACAATCAACATCAAGAAGAGAAAAGTGATGTCCAGCCTGCTGCACCAGGAAAGCCTGATATAGGGCCTGCTATTACAGTGAATGGCCAAGCCCTCCGGGCAGTGGACAAGTTCAGCTATCTGGGCAGTGCACCTGTTGTGTGAAGTTCACATGGATAATTAAACCAACACCAGAATTGACAAAGCAAGTGTAGCCTTTGGGAGCACAGAGACATTAGCCAACAAACAAAACTGAACATCTACAAAGTCATCATGTTGCCAACTCTGAGGTATCCATGCAAAACCTGGACAGTGTACCTGAATTACTTTCACATGGGCTGTCTGAGGAAACTGATGAGGATAAGATGGTAAGACAACGTTCCAGATATTGAGGTTCTCAGATGGGTAGGCACTCCAAGCATGAAATCACAGGGGAGATGGGCAGGCCATGTCACCAGACTGTCAGATGAGTCATTGTCAGAGAAGATCTTTTATGGTGAGTTAAAGGAGAGAAAGTGCTCTCAGGGAGGCCAGAATAAAAGTTTCAAAGATTCCCTCAAATTATCCTTGAGGTGTTTCAACATTGACCCAGAGTTTTGGGAAGATCTCGCTCATGCTCGTTCTACCTGGTGAAGTCTCATGCATTCTGGAGCTACCGTCTATGAGCAGAGGAGAACTGCTGAGGCGGAGCAGAAGTGCCAGCAAGGTAACTCTCGTAAGAGCAGCATGTCCATTGTTAATCTAGTTACTCACAGTGGCATTTCTTGTTCAGTTTGCCATAGACAGTTCAAAGCTCTAATTGACCTGATCAGCCACTCACGTGTTCCCAGAAACCAAACCAACCAGTGATGTCATGGTCATCTCCAAACTCGAAGGACAAACAACAGGAAGCCACCCCGGGGCAGAGCGCGGCACAGGCAGCGGCACTGCGATCAATTCTGCTGCCACCGGCACCGATACAAGACTTGCTACCGCCTAACAAGCTGAATCCAGCACCGGTCAGTGCTCCAACAGTTGACTGCAACCCCAAGGCGGGACCAGCGCAACTCCTGTGTCCTGCTCACATAGCAGTTTCTTCGGCACCACAGTCGCCACTGCTCGACACCGAACACACCCCGAGCTACATAGCATGGTACCATCCTTTATCTCCTGCACCATGCATAGTGGTGAGGAAGGATATGTTCAGGACAACGCTCATCCCCATCAGAGATGAGACCTACATGGAATGGAAAGCCTAAGCCTCATTCCTCCGAGCATTCACTGCCCTGGTATGCACAGCAGTAGCCTTACCCATTACCACCTTACCCCATGCAATGGCCACAATGGGGTCCTTGGCCCACATACCAGATCCCCTATCCTTCCCCAGCAACAGGAGGTTCCAGAGTACATCCATCATTACCACACAGAGAAACCTCTTACCCTCCTGAGACAGAGATAGAAGAGAAGAAATACTATCTCAGGCAGACCCGGATGATTCACCACCTGCCCCTTACTCATCTTCTGCACCAGACAAAGCGGTGACGCCGTCTATCCCTACGACACCAGATGCCCTGAAACAGTTCCAAGAACTCTTCAATAGAGTAGCAAATAGCCAAGAAATTTCCTTACATGAGGTGCAGAAGAAACATAGGTTGTTAAAAAACTTACAACCAGCATCATTGACCAAGATTGCCCTCCCCATTGAAGAGGCTATAATAGAGCCTGCGGAGGTAATATGGCAAACAGTGGCATCGGTATCCCCGACTAACAAAAGATCTGACAGAAAATACTTCGTTCCAGCCAAAGACATGGAATTTTTGTTTTCACACCATCAAGCCTGCTTTCTAGTAGTAGAGGCTGCTAATCAGTGTAGCAAACAGCCTCATTTACGCTCCTCACTGCCAGATAAAGAACACAAGAGATTGAACCTCTTTGGGCGGAAAGTTTACTCGTCAGCCACTCTTCTGCTTAGAGTTGCTAACTATTCTGCTCTACTAGCAAATTACGACTACTCTAACTATGGTAAAATACAAGAGCTCGTGGAAGACCTTCCCAAGCATAAACGTCCTCAACTCAACGCCATTATCAACGAGGGTCAGTTAATATCAATGGATCAATGGATGTAGCGGACATAGCTGCCTAAAGAACCACAACAGCTGTGGTTATGAGAAGAACATCATGGTTGCAGACTTTGGGAATTCCAAAAGAACTACAGCTAAAAGTGGAGGACCTCCCCTTCGATAGGGATAAACTATTCTCGTCTCCATACCATGAAGGCCTTCTGAACAATGCTGCATACACTAGGCAAACACCCACCGCCTGACAAACGCCCTCACTTTACACCAAACCAGGTCACGAGACACCTCATTTAACCGTCAACAACCACGATACTTCACTCAGAACAGACCCAAACAACGGGCTCAGAGATGACGAGCTACACAGAACCAGACCTCGTCCACCCGTCCATTTACATCTAAGCCACAATTTTGAGGTCTTGGTCGAGGGTATGCACCACCTCCCATATCTCTAGTGCCAACAGATACCCCATTCCACAGTTTTGGTCACCGCCTACGCCCATTTTACCATGCCTCAGCTGCGATAACCACAGATCAATGGGTTTTGGAGATCATACAATCCGGCTACACCAGTCCTTTCACAGCCATTCCCCCTACCCTCCCTCGTATCCCATCCTTCTTCAGGGACCCCTATCACGATCACCTTCTACAACAGGAAGTAGACTACCTCCTACTGCTGGGTGCTGTAGAACCAGCACCACATCAATACCAAGGGAGGGGTTCTTATTCCAAATATTTCCTGACAGAGAAGAAAGGAGGGGATGGAGACCAATCTTAGATCTCCGAAAACTCAACAGGTTCGTATGCAACCACAGGTACAAAAATGATCACTCTGGCCACAATAATCCCAGCGCTAGATGGTTTGCAGCCCTTAACCTCCAAGATGCATACTTCCATATTACAATACATCCTGCCCACAGATGGTTCCTGAGGTTCACAGGCGGACCCAATCACTACCAATACAGGGTCTTTCCCTTCGGACTGTCCACTGTTCCCTGCGTAGTCTCAAAAACGCTCGTGGTAGTAGCAGCACATTTATGACACAATGGAGTCATAATCTTTCCCTATTTGGATGATTGCCTTCTCAGAGGTGCAAACCGAGAAGAAACGGCAGGCATGCTGAAGACCACAATAGACCCGGTTCACCAACTAGATCTACAGATGAACGAAAAGAAATCCACCCTGGAACCAACCCAGCAATTGGAATTTATTGTAGCCGACCTAGACTCCATACAAGCCAAGGCAATATTGCCAAACCACAGTTTCACTGCATTGACCAATCTTATTTACACGGTGATCATCAGACCACAAACTTCAGTGAGGACATGCCTTCAGATTCTGGGACATATGTCAGCTACAACTTTCGTAGTAAAGTATGCCAGACTCCATATACGCTGTCTGCAGCACTGGTTGAACATGGTCTATGCACCCAGCAAACACTATCTCAACAGATGTGTGACACTACCACCAAATATTATCCTCACCCTACAATGGTGGACACAGCCAGGGAATGTATGCTCCGGGATTCCCTTTCAACAAGACACCCCCCGCATCAGTGACTATTACAACAGATGCCTCCCGTGACAGTGCCCCCTATAAGGCTTTATGGAATATGCTTATGAATGTATATATGACATAACTAGAATATGTTTTATGCTACATATGTCATGTAACATATCTCTGTAAAGGTTATGATCGACACAATCTATTAATCCTATTTGTATGCATGTATCATTTTTGTACTTGAAGTTAGGAATATTGGCGGTATACTTGCTTGATTTCTATTGAGAAGGGAATGTGCAAATTAAATGCCCAATCAAGAACCACTTAAGCCAACAACGAACTCGAAGATGCCAATCCACATTGAAGCTTTCCCAGGAATGTGGCTTGTCTGGTAAGAAATTCAGTCATGAATGCACATGTGACTTGCCCATGTGACTCCAAAACTCCATCTTGGAGCTGGATTTTGCATAGGAGAGAGGAAGGGGGTCTCCCCCCACAAGGGAAAGTCTAGTTAAGCCTTTGGGAGACCCCTCAATTTTGTCTTCAGCTGGCTAAAGAGAGAGCCTCTCTACTCCCAAGGATACCTGAAAGAAATTGGAACAAAGGACAGTAACTACAGGGGGTGAGAATGATTGTTGGACCCAGACTAGAAGGAGACTAGTCTGTAAAAGGAAGCTTATTGAAACTGGTGAGGTTTCATCTGTATTCAGATTTCTTAGACATAGACTTGCGTGTTCTATTTTATTTTGCTTGGAAATTGACTTTGTTCTCTCTGTTACTACTTGGAACCACTTAAATCCTACTTTCTGTATTTAATAAAATCACTTTGTACTTATTAATTAACTCAGAGTATGTATTAATACCTGGGGGGCAAACAGCTGTGCATATCTCTCTATCAGTGTTATAGAGGCGAACAATTTATGAGTTTACCCTGTATACGTTTTATACAGGGTAAAATGGATTTATTTGGGGTTTGGACCGCATTGGCACTTTGGCATCTGAGTGGTAAAGACAGGAGCACTTCTGTAAGTTTCTTTCAGTTAAGTCTGCAGCTCTGGGGCAAGTAATTCAGACCCTGGGTCTGTGTTGGAGCAGACTGGCATGTCTGGCTCAACAAGACAGGGTGCTGGAGTCCTAAGCTGTCAGGGCAGGAAAGTCTTGGCACATCGGTTGGCAAGTCCTAAGGGAGTTTTCTGTGATCCAATCTGTCACACCTACCTGATGGGTTGGGGTACCCACTTGGGTCATCACAATGTACAAGGCAAGTTGTCTGCGATGGAAAATCACCTACATTTCAATCTCCTGGAACTCTGGACGGTACACAATGGATGCCGACACTTCCTTCCACTCATTGAGGGTTCACACATGAACCCTCAATCTCTATTCTCACCGACAATGTGGAGTGCATGTTTTATATCAATCGCCAAGGAGGAGCCAGGTCTCACTCGCTATGTGTAAAAGCCATGAATTTATGGAGCTTCTGCATCCGCAACAATATAAACATCACAGCATCATACCTACCAAGGTGCCAAAACACTACAGCCGACAACCTCAGCAGGCACTTCTCACAGGAACACGAGTGGGAAATCCACAACAGGGTTCTCAACACACTATTCCGAAAATGGGGTCACCCAGTAATCGACCTTTTCGCCTCAGCAACGAATCACAAATGTCCACTATTTTGCTCCAGGGCATGGAATGCCTTCCTCATCCCATGGAATGTGTCACTCATGTATGTCTTCCCGCCGTTACCACTGATCCCATGGGTCATCCGCAAGATACGACTCGACACCGCATACATCATTCTCATTGTCCCCACATGGCCCAGACAGACTTGATTTCCGTACCTCTCACGTCTAGCAGTCTGTGCCCCACAACTGCTGCCTTTCCAGATGGACTTCCTGTCCCAGAACAAGGGCCTGACGCTCCATCCAGACCCAGCGAAACTCCATCTCAAAGCGTGGCTCCTCTTTGGTTCCAACATGGGGAATTGAACTGTTCGGAGAAAGTAAAATAGGTAAAAAAAAGTTGCCTCACCACTAACAATACTTACTGCCACAAGTGAAGAAGATTCTCCCTTTGGTGTCACCAATGACAGCTGGATGCAACCAAGGCGCTTCTATCGATGATCCTAGGCTACCTACTAGAAATGAAGGAAACGGGGTTAGCCATAAGCTCTATTAAAGTACACCTCGCTGCCATTACGGCCCTCCATGAACAGAGAGAAGGGGCTTCAATATTCATTCACCCGATTACACGGTGCTTTCTAGCAGGTATACAGAACATGTACCCAGAAGTACACCAACCTGCACCACCATGGGCTCTCAATCTTGTGTTCAAATGTTTCACAAGACCACCCTTTGAGCCTCTAACAACCTACTCGCTCCTTCACGTGTCACTGAAGGTCGTATTACTAGTGGCAATCACGTCTGCCAGACGTGTCAGCAAAATAGGAGCATCGATGACTGAATGACTGTACACTGTATTTACCAAAGACAAAATCATGTCATGTCCTCACCCAAAATTCTTGCCCAAAGTGGCTACAAATGTTCATATTACCCAAACCATACACTTACCTGCCTTCCAGCCCAAGCCACATAATGACTCCCGAGAAGCAACATTGCACATGCTGGATGTCAGACTGGCTGTAGCCTTCTACTTGGACAGAACTAAACCATTTCGCAAGTCACCAAGACTATTCGTCTCTACAGCAGAGTGCTCCAAGGGCTCTACAATATCGACGCAGAGACTGTCTAAAATGGGTCTCTACCTGTATTCAAACTTGCTACCACCTGCATCACAAAGAACCCACCATGGGCATCAGATCCCACTCAACGCGAGCCACGGTGACATCGATTGCACTCTTGAACAATGTCCCCTTAATAGATGTTTGTAGAGCTGCAACCTGGACATCGGAGCTCACTTTTGTAAAGCATTATGCTATCACCCAAGGCCTAGTCTCAGACTCTATTGTTGGCCTTACAATGCTCTCATAACACACTTATACATAACTCCTAACCCCTACCACCCTGGAGGGGTACTGCTTTACAAGCACCTTGAGTGGCGCACCCACAGGGACACCACTCGATGAAGAAGAAGAAGTTACTCACCATGTGCAATAACTATGGTTCTTTGAGTTGTGTGTCCCTGTGGGTATTCCACTACCCACTCTCCTCTCATCTACTTCCAGTAGAGAAGGAACTGAGGGGACAGTCAGGGGGGCGCACGCTATAGGAGGTGCCAGTGGCTGCCCTTCCCCCTACCCAGTACTGCTGCGAGAAATCTCTGATCTCCAGCGCACAGACGCACCGACACCTAGAGTGGAGCACCCACAGGGACACACATCTCGAAGAACCATCGTTACTGCACAAGATGAGTAATTTCTTCTTACACTAAATCGATATCATCACACAGTAAAAATCACAGTACACTGGCCAAAACACAGTATTCACAAGGCCTCTCATTTTCAGTTTTTATTTTAAAATGTCCTGGGAATTTATTTAATGTAAAAGTGGGTGAAAATTGGTGCAAAAAAAATAACTTCACAGTTTCCTGGGGCAATAATGGGGGCCGGGAGGACAGAAGAAAAGTCAGAGTATTGAAAGTAAAAACAGTTTAATGCTTTAATGTATTTAATAACTGTATTTAGCTGATAGCTGAAAATACAGTCCAGCTTGAGAGAATGCTTAAAGAACTGACTGCGAAAAGTAGTCAAGTAGGATTAAAAATGAACCAGTCGAAAACAAAATATATGAGATCAGATGTTCTGCCAAGAACCCAAATTACTCAGGGAGAAGAGCAGATCCAAGAGGCTGACAAATACGTTTATTTGGGCCAGGAAGTCAAGATGCGCCACGATCAGAAAGGCAAACTGTCGCGCAGGAAAAAAAGCTGGATGGTGCACATTCAACGACATCAGGGACATCTTCCAAGGAAAGATCAGCAAAACAACTCGTGCAAATCTTTTTAACTTGACCGTGCTTCCAGCGATGCTATATGGCAGCGAAACACGGTCGCTGATGAAGACTGAAAAATATCAACTGTCTGTCACACAGAGGGCAATGGAATGAACATTTTTGGGCATTTCGCTCCGCAATCGCATCCCCAATGAAATAATTAGGCAGCAGTCTGGAGTCTGAGATGTTGTCAAAAGCAAGCTCCACAAAATGCGGTGGGCGGGACATGTGGCCTGACTCAGTGACAACAGATGGACTGCAGCTATATCTGAGTGGCATCCGCGAGAACTGAAACAGCCATGCGATTGGCCTCCGGTGGGATGATTTCTTAACAAGGACCTATGGACAAACATGGCGAAGGATGGCCAGAGCAAGAGAAGATTAGAAGATGTGTTGTGATCGGCTCAGTCTTAAAGCAACTAGTATGTACAAGTATGCAAGTGGAACCCTTCTGCCAGTCAATACAACACAAAACTGGTTTGAGCCTCCACCCAGTGACCTGGGCACCTCTAGAGGAAATACTGCCCCTCTCACAAACAGAGTCTGAGTGTAGCAGAGAAACTTTTAATGAAAGGAGGGAAGTAACTCAGCATTAATTTGGGAAAATGGAGGGTTCATAACATAAACCATGAGCAAAAGACCCACCTACAAATAAGTTGGGCTGTGTCCTTCTCCCTCAGGTTCTTAAGTCCAGCAACCCAAAAGTCCCTTTCACGTGTCCGTCCCTTTTCTGCACACCACACTACCCGCCGGCTCAGCGGGTAGCAATCGATGTATCGGGGATTGATTTATCGTGTGTAGTATAGACATGATAAATTGATCCCTGATTGTTCTCCCGTCGACTGCTGAACTCCAGCTTGGCGAGAGGCGGAAGCAAAGTCGACGGGGGAGCCGCGGCCATCGATCCCGCGCCGCAAGGACGCGAAGTAATTCTAAGTTGATCTAGGATATGTCGACTTCAGCTACACTATTCTCGTAGCTGAAGTTCCGTATCTTAGATCGACCCCCCGTCCCCCAATGTGGACCAGGCCTTACAGTGCAGACCCAGAGTCCAGAGGTGCATCTGCAGAATTCACCTCCCACCCTGGGTGGAGGGTGCGGGTAAAAGAGGCACATTACTCGCTCTGTTGCCCGAGCACTTGCGTGCCGCTCCTCTTTGCCAGCTGCATTGACAGCCGATTGGTGCCCCGCTCTTCTTCGTCACTGCGCCTCACCTCCGGGCTCTGCCAATTGCCACCTCGCCAGCTGACTGTCAGTCACCTTCTACTGCCACCTGCCTCTCATGCTGTGACGTCTGCAGGTCAGTCTCTTAGTGATTTTCAGCTCTGGGCACAAACACGGTCCCACCACAAGCAATTTTAGCTCTCAGTGATTTTTAGCTCTTAGCAGGGTGGGCAGAGACACTGCCCAACCACAACTGATTTCAGCTCCAACTGAGATTTTAAAATAACGAAGGGGCTCCTAATGAAGTCTATTTAGCTCTCTCTTTGAACAGTGGGGAGGAACAGGTTAAACCAGACCAGAGACCCTTAAGAAGACTCCACACTTCCTGATTGGTACATCTGTCCCCCCTTACTTTCATAGGCCTCTGGCATTCCAGGCCCTGGCTTAACAAGCTGGTCAGCTGATGGTGACCCCCCTCATTTGGGACAGGTTAAGCACAGTTCTGCTCCCCGTTGTTCCTACAATAATGACATCATTGAAACAATATTTCACTACTCCTTCATTCAGTACTAGAGTGATTTGTAACCCAGCACCAGCCAAAGTTGATTTATTTGAGCAACACAGCTCCATCTGCTGTATATCTAGGCAGAGTAGGGGCATGGCTACACTCGAAACTCCAAGGCGCCGCTGCAGGAGCGCTCCCACGGCAGCGCTTTGAAGTGCGAGTGTGGTCGCGGCGCCAGCACTGGGAGAGAGCTCTCCCACCGCTGCAGGTACTCCACCTCCCCAAGGGGATTAGCTTACAGCGCTGGGAGCGCGGCTCCCAGTGATGGGGCACTGTTTACACTGGCATTTTACAGCGCTGTAACTTGCTGCACTCAGGGGGGTGTTTTTTCACACCCCTGAGCGAGAAAGTTGCAGCGCTGTAAAGCGCCAGTGTAGCCATAGCCTAGGTGTGTTCATGTAAACAGTTTTTTCCTGAACTCTCTCCCACTCCCAGCTAGCTGTCGGGAATTCATTCAGACCCTGCTTACATATGTGGATGCGTGTGTGTGTGTAGATCTTCCACTACATTGCCTTATTTTAACAGACAGCATCACCTTTCCATTTAGGCTAATTTGTTATTGACATAAACACATTTATCTAATATAATGTATTGGCTGTTCTTAACATAATCTGTATTTTCATATACTGGAGAGGTCCAAAAATTGGATGAAAATAGTAAAAACTGAATAACAGCTTTTGTAAAACCCAGGCAATTAAAAAAAATTTGAAAAACTAAAACCGAAGGGCCTTAAGTATTCATAGATTATTACAGGAAGCTCCAAGTGCTTCACACACCTTCAGTCTGGAGAGTCACTACAGCAGCCTAATGAGGCCAGGAGGACTAGATAATGAGGTGAAAGCTGAAGAATAAAAGCCCATCTTTGGAGATACTGGATTACAGCTGCCCTCATCTCAGAGCTTCGCGCCTTCAGCGTTAGCCTCCAAGAGATTCAGTAGCTTGTGTCAGTTCTCTGAGGGACTGGCAGTTGAGCCAGTTCTCTGGGCTAGGGCCCTGTCTCTACACTCTTTGTTTGGGATGCCTCTGAGTTCTGGCCAGGAGTGAATCTGCATTAGCCTATTGACCATGGAGTTACTCAAGGCATCCAGACAATATTTGCACAGCTACACTCTGTTCAGAAGAGAATGAATCCCTCCCTCTTCCCATATGAAGGGGTGGTCCATCGTTCAGTCTGTTTCAGAGCACTCCCCTGTCTAGACTGTGACTGTTCCCAGTCCATCTCCTGTAACTCACATTTCCAGGTGTCTGTCATCCCGTGTGGGGATCCAGGAATGATACGCACCCTGGGCCCCAATGACATTTATTGCCTGTTAAAGGCTCTCTGCACTAGGGCCCTTGAAGGCCTTTCCATGAACTGTGAGACAACTGGCCAGTCTCTCCCAGTCTAGGCCAAGCATTTCCCCACTTGTCTAACAGTTTTCAACACCACCAAACCCAGGTCAGATCCAATCTCCTTTTGTGGTAGGGGCAAAACATCCTTCAAGTTTATTCCTTTGGCTCTGGATGAACGTCGGTTCTTCTCAGGGGAGGAGGTTGGCGTTTGGTGAAAGCAGCGGCGTGTGTCTTACATACTGTGAGGATGTTCCTTACTGCAGTATTTATAACATACCCACATGTGTCCCCAGCTGGGACAGGATTGTACCAGCTGGGAAAAGGTTGGGACTGGCAGGTGGCGTCACTGTCACGATTTTCTAAGTATTCTCCATCAATTTCCCGTTTGTTCAATGTGCCACATCTCAGTCCCTCACCTGCTCTCATATATTCATTGCTCTGTCACATTCCTGATGTGGGTGTTTACCGAGGACTGTGATTGCTGGTTCAGGATTTGCGGATAGTGTAGGCAGATATCTGTTTATCATCATAAATGAGACACAGCTATTCTGGGGGACCAGTAGCGATTCTGCCCCTGTGAGGATGGCAATAGGAACTGGGAATATGGCAGCACCTCACAGCTCCTCCACCTAACTGCCCTTGTCTCTGTGCCTTACTGAGCTCCAGATCAGTGCTCCCATTCATAACATCCCATGGACCCTGGCGGTGCCTGAGTAGCACCATTGAGCTGGGAGATACTTGATGCTGGTTGGCAGAGGTGGAGGGAGGGTAAAGTAATGCAATCTCCCTGAGGGACCACTGAGGGCAGGGATTGAAGGGGGCACCGTTAAGTTTGTCTGTCTGTGTTGGGGGCAGGGGTCCTCTTGACAGCAAAGCAGAAAATGCTGAATGTAGAGTGCTGAGAATTAAACTCTCCCATTTGGGAAGGGCATGAGGGCCCCCCCCCCCCAAAAAATCCTGCCTCCCTACTTCAGCATTGGTGTGAGGGTGAAAGGGGTTTGAAGTACGGCAGAGCATATGCTGTGGCAGGTCTTACCAAGCTGAGATGGTGTTGAGCTAGCCTCCAGGGTAGTAGGTAGTCTGACCATACCTCTATTAAGCTAGGGCAACCTGGCCAAAGTGGAGGGGGTACCGCAGCTACAGGACACAAGGGTTGGCACCCCGAATGCACTGCTGCAAGATTCTCCTGCCAAACAAGCCACACAATGCAGAATAAACTGGAAAACAGCTCAGACTCATGCGTCAGCCTGACCTGGGATAACACAGGACGAAAAACAGAGGCTAGTCTAACTATTTGTTGCAAGTCACAACACAAGAACACTGTCATCCGATTCATATATCGACATTTACATTGAAGTCAGAAAATCAATAAAAGCCGAGGTCATAGGGTTATGTGAAACAAGAATAAAAGACATGCATCTGATGAAGTGGGCATTCACCCACAAAAGCTTATGCTCCACTACATCTGTTAGTCTTTAAGGTGCCACAGGACTCTTTGTTGCTTTTTACAGATCCAGACTAACACGGCTACCCCTCTGACACAAGAATAAAAGACCTCATTGCACAATGGAAAAGCTGAGAGCAAGTATTCCTAGGAAGATCACTTGACAATAGAGCAAGGATTGGCGGTGTAGGAGTCATTGTCAGGAAAGAAACAGTTCCAAGGATAGTTAGCGGCAACATCGTGTCACCCCAAATAGCAGGTCTCACGCTTCAGATAAAATGAAGGAGAACGATTCAAATTATTCAGGTGTATGCTCCCACGCAGCAAGAGGAAGATGAAGAAATGGACCATATCTACGAAGAGCTGGAGGAGGTAATGCAGAAAAGATCCACCTACACAATTATCCAAGGGGACTTCAATGCAATAGTAAGTGGAAAAAAGATTGAAAAAGAAAAGTATGTGAGAAAATTCAGTAAAGGTGTAAGAAATGATTGTCTGGTTGCATTCGGAGAGGCAAACCATCTCCACATAATGAACACAATATTTGAAAAAGAACCTTGTCGGCAGTGGACAAGGAAACATCTGGATGGAGTCGCACTGAATCAGATTGATTATATAAAGACGGATACCAGAAGAATCTTTAATGATGTAGCGACAATACGAGAACGAATCATTTTCACAGGATCAGCCCGCTCAAAATATGTTCCGCTCAAAATATGTGTTGACAATGTCTATGAAGTTGAGAGATAGCCAGAAACTGAAGCAAAAATGGCACTTCAACGAAGAGGCATTTGTACAGGAAGTGAGTGAAATGAACCTTGAGTATAAAGGTCAACAAGGACATCGATGAGGCCTCTGAATAGTTTATCTCACAGCTAATCTCAGCAGCTAAGAAGGGAAAAGCATTGAAAATGTTGGGATGCAAGCAGAGGATCAGTGAGGAAATTGTGAATCTGATGGCAAGGACGGTGCGCATGAAATTAGAAGGAAAAATGGGCAAAGAATACAGAACACTGTGCAAAGGAATTTGTGTGAAGATCAAAGAAGACTACAAAGACTTTAGAAAAGAGAAATTCATAGAGGCGGCTGAAAAGAGTGAGTCTGAAGAAGGTAGAAAGAGATGTTAGACTGAAACGGATAATCCCAGAAGCGCTGTTGTATAGCACATGATTGGATTTTTGGTGTCCTAAGAGATTTGTGCACATGTTTAATTAACTGGTGGCAACAGCTAATTTCCTTTGTTTTCTTTCTCAGCTCTTCCCCAAAGGGGGCGGAGGTGAAAGGGCTTGAGGGTACCTCACCAGAAGGAATTCCCAAGGGTGTCTTCTTGGGTTCCAAAAAGGGTTTTGCATTTGGTTGATGGCAGTGTTTACCAAGCCAAGGTCAGAGAGAAACTGTAACCTTGGGAGTTTAGAAGCCTGGAGTGGCCAGTATTAACTTTTAAAATCCTTGCGGGCCCCCACCCTCTGCACTCAAAGTGCCGGAATGGGGAATCAGCCTTGACAAGGCAATATCAGGTTGCGCGTGCAAACCATCCCCCAAGTATATCTGCTTCTGATCTACCACAGTAGCTTGTATCTTTTTATTAGTCAGTTTGTTAGGTATTTGTTCTCCATTTGATAGAAAATAAAGGTATATATATTGTGATACAGCATGGCCAGATGGCAGCAGGAGAGTGATAGATGGGCTATATGGAAGCCCCAGGATGTTGAGAACCATATTTCCTGTAGAGGGAAGAGACGCTGCTACAGTTTAATTAGTGCACCTGAAGCCAATTAGACCAATTAGAGCACCTGAAGCCAGTCACCTGATAAAAACCCCCCTGCTTCAATCAGACAGTTGGAGGAACTGAAGCAGAGTGCTTTGTTGTTGGAGCAGAGAGCAGTTTGAAGGAGAGCAGTTTGGAGGGAAGCAGAGGAGAGTTTGGAAAAGTGCAGTGGCGGGCCAGAAGCCCAAGACCCTTGGTAAAGGGAAACCCAGCTTGTACCGAGCAGAGGAACTCCACAGACACAAGGGGTTGGGAGAAACTTAGCCCAAGCAGAGAGAGGGCAGGAAGCTCCACAAGCTGAAGGGCCAGAGAGGAAAGTAGCCCAGGGGAAGGAATCACTAGTTCAAGTGGTTTGCCACTATACCAAGGGCCCCTGGGCTGGGACCCGGAGTAGAGGTCGGGCTGGGGTCCCTCCCTCTCCACTCCCTTTTCTGGGATACTAGTGGGACAGTTAATACCCCAGATCGGGGTGAGAAATGGCGCCCTGAACACCCTCACAAGAAGAGAAAGTGCGGGATCCATCACAGACTCCCCTGTAAGGGGCATGTCCGCTTCATTCAGCTCAAATGCTGCCTCTCTTGTAAAGATGCCTGGGTGAATCATACATGCTGCAGAAGTGCAATGTATGCCTAGGCCTGAACTATAGGGCTGGGAAGAACCAGGCAGTCAAACTTTGACACCTTATGATGGAGAATTCCCTCCAGCCTGCTCCTGAGTCAGGTCAGGAAACCCCTGGACGTCAGTTACCAGGGGCAAATAGGGCCCTTCCACCTCAGCTCAGCATTCTTCTGGGAAGGAGAAATTCTCAGAGCCTTCCTCTGAAGTCTCCCAGAAGAGCAAATCTAGTGCCCTTCCCAGGGGTTCCTCCACAAAAAGAATTCACTCCAGCCAGATCTACAGCCTCTGAGAGGTTTTCCTCAAGGTGGAAGAGGCTCCTCCAATATGGTGGACATGGGAAAATGCCACGATTCTAAGTCCAACCAGAGCTCTGGGAAGACCCTGGTAGCACCAAACAAGAAGGAGCAGTACTGTCATCTCAGACTCCACTCTCAATATCCTTACCAACTGCTGAGGTACCATGAAAGCCTTCAACCTCATCTGCACCAGCCCCGTGGCACCCCAGGACTCCATTGCCATCAGAAAAGGACAGACACCTCTCGGTACCACAAAAGCTCTCGGTACCTCAGGACGTCAGACTACAAAAGGAATTGGTGATGAGTGCTGAACCTCAGTCTCTGTTGGTAGCAGCCACAGAGCACCTTTCGGTATAGAGAATCCCCCATCTCCAGATCCCTTTGCCTCCCCGGTGCCATTGTCCCGCCAGTCCCATTCTCTGGGAGCTGCTCCAGATGACCTTCCCTCTACCTCCTCTCTTTTTGTGCAAGGTTCTCCAAAGCATCCTCACACACACACACCCCTTTCCCGAAGGGGCAGGGGAGATGTTTTGGGACCTCATCGATCCTGGTGGGAGCAGCTCCGGATGCTACCCCCTTCCCAGTAATGGCCTCAAGGGACATATTGGAATCCCTATACTGCCTATTGTCAGCAGTTCTCTAGGTCCCAGCCCCATCCCATTGGGATGACAGGGAGACCCAAACTTCCCCTCCCCAGCAGCAAGAGGAAACATTTCAGGAACAGCAGTCCAGGGCAGACAAAGAAGCCACATCTCAGACCTCCTTCCCAGATGAGGCCCTGATGCCTTTCTGCTAGTTCATGATTTTTGCCAGTTCCAGGACCACATTAAGCCAGTGCCAGAATCTGCAGATACCACTGGAAGATCTTGGAGAACTCCAACACAAGCTGCTGGATATTCTGCACTCTGTGACGCCATCAGGAGTCACCTTTCCCATTAATGAGGCTCTATGGGAACCCACTAGAACCATCTGGCAAATCCCAGCTACGGTGACACCCACTTGTAGGAGGGCTAACAAATAATACTATGTCCCCTCCAAGGACTCTGAATTGCTGTTTTCCAACCTCTCTTTGTTGATGTGGTGAACACCATTACAAATCCACCCCATATGACAGAGACCAAAAGCATCTGGACCCCACTAGGCTGGAAGGCCTATTCATCAGCTATGCTGCAATTCCTCTATGCAAATTACCCAGCATTTATGGCCAAATACTTTACCAACTATACATAATTTGAGTCATTTATTGAATGCCTTCACTCGGATCAAAGAGAACAATTCCAGGCAATTGTTGCTGAGGGTCAGTTGTTGGCAAGAATGTCTTTGCAGGCAGCTCTTGATGATACAGACACTGCATCTCTGTGGCGGCAGTTCTGTGCCGGGCTTCCTGGCTGATATTGTCTGGCTTCCCCAGGGAAATTCAGAATACAGTTGAGGCTCTTCAATTTGGCAGATGAAAGTTGTTTGCAGAGAACACTGACAAGTCATTAAATCCCCTTAAAGATTCCAGGACCATATTATGCACTTTGGGCATCTACACTCCTGCAAACAAACAGAGATTCAGTGGATCACCAATGGCTCAAAAATCCCTTTCATACTTATACCTCAGCTCACAGAGTCAGCGAGATTGGTGCATTCATGGCAGCCCCTCCCCACACCCCCTTTCAATGTTTCACAAGGAGAAGGTCTCCTTCCGACTGCATCCCAGCTTTCTCCCTAACGTGACTTCCAATTTTCACCTGAATCAGACCATATAGCTGCCAGTTTTCTTCCCAAAACCACATACTTCCCACCAGGAGACAGTTCTCCACACTCCAGATGTCAGGAGGGCAGAAGCCTTCTACCTCGACAGAACTAAACCAGTTCACAAATCCAATAGACTATTCATTTTGATTGCAGATAGATTTAAGGGATTTGTCATTTCCATCCAGAGACTTTTGAATCACAACTTGATACCAAGCTGTCGCCATTACACTCCCTATCAGTATTTTGGCACATTCAACCAGATCACAGTCTACATCTATAGATCTACTTTAAAATGTGCCCATTTCAGACAGCTGCAGGACCGATATGTGGTCTTCAGTAGATATTTTCGCTAGACACTATGCATTAGTCGATGTCTCCAGGTCTGATGCTGCAGTCAGCAACGCAATTTTCTCTTCTGTTCTGGACTCCATTCCAAAGCTTCTTCCTCCTACTGGGGATACTGCTCAGAAATCACCCTGAGCGGTAGTAGGGATAGGACTTGAAGAAGAAAAAGGGGTTACTCCCCCTGTGTAGTAACTGTAGTTCTTTGAGATGTGTCCCCCTCTGGATGCCCCACTACCCGTCCGCCTCCCCTCTGCTTCAGAGTTTCTGCTCAGACTTGGTGGTGCAGAAGGAACTCAGCGGACTGTTTGGCCATGCAGCCTGATATGGCCTAGACCAGGGGTTCTCAAACTGGGGTCAGGACCCCTCAGGGAGTCGCGAGGTTATTACATGGGAGGTCGTGAGCTGTCAACCTCCACCCCAAATCCCGGTTTGCCTCCAGCATTTATAATGGTTAATTTAAAAAAAATAAATTTTAATTTATAGGGGAGGGGGTCGCACTCAGAAGCTTGCTATGTGAAAGGGGTCACCAGTACAAAAGTTTGAGAGCCACTGGCCTAGATGCAGGGCACAAGGGGCACACGCAGGCCCAGTGTGGTGCACCCCTAGGGACACACCCTCTAGAAGAACTACAGGTACTGCACAGGAGAGTAACCCCTTCTTTTGGTTTCGTGGGTTTCCTTAAAGCTGATTTGACTTGTGATGTGCTGCCACTTTGCTTTAATCTGATTCACATGCAGCAGTTCACAGAGAAAATCAAGTTCACCCAGGGCTCCATGTCTAAACTCTAAGCACAAGATTATGATATTGTGCTGCCATTACAAAATGAGATTAGGCCCAGCTCCACAAAGGGACGTTGGCCCGACGGTCTGAATACACAACAGGAGTTAGGCACAGTGATGCTGAGCGTCACAACACTTCACTTCTAGGCACCTAGAAAAATCACTGGGATTCACAAAGCCTGAGTTAGGCACCTGAGCTCCTGCACAACAAATGGGGGAGAGACTGACGCCTTAGACTGTGAGTCACAAAACCCTGCAGAAGGCAGGTGTGACATACCCAGGGGACAATCTAGACTAGTGCGTAGCTGTGTCACCCTTTCCCCCTAACCTGGGGTTCCCTTTTCACTGCTTTGCTGCTGTACGCACCAGTCAGGACTGCACACAAACAGCCTCCAGCATGCAAGTCCCTCCCAGCTACGTCTGTGTGTGTGCAGCAGCCAGCCAGTAGGGTTGCCAGGCAGCCAGTTTTCCACCAGAACGCCTGGTCGAAAAGGGCCCCTGGTGGCTCTGGTGGACTGTTAAAAGTCCAGTCGGCGGTGCAGCAGGGGCTTGGGACTAAGGCAGGCTCCTTGCCTGCCCCACCGCCACGTGGCTCCTAGAAGTGGCCACTAAGTCCCTGTGGCCCCTAAGTGCTCCAATGTGTAGAGGGTACAGTGACCAATGTGTAGAGCTGCAGGACCACCCATGTGCCCAGAGGCTGCAGGGTCTTGGCAGCTGCTTCCTCGCAGCTGCAGTAACTGCAGCTGGAACCCCGCACCCCTCATCCCTGGCCCCACCCCAGAGCCTGCACCCCCCAGGCCAGAGTCCTCGCCTCCCCCTCCAATCCTCTGCCCCAGCCCGGTGAAAGTGAATGAGGGTGAAGAAGAGTGAGCAACGATTGGAGAGGGGCATGAAGCAAGCAGAGGCGGGGCCTCGAAGAAGAGAGAGGACAGGGCAGAGGTGTTCTGTTTTGTGTGATTAGAAATTTGGCAATCCTACCAGCCAGCCACACCTTGGTTATATTTCAGGGTGTTCCCCCAGCAATATCTGTCCTGTAATGCCAAGCCCTCTCTGCACAAGACAAATTCATAAAAAGTCCATATTTCTTTAAAAGAAATAATATGCACAATTTGTTACACCAAATTGAGTTTCCCAGACACTTCAATTTAATCACACTCGATTAGATATAACAATTAAACAAGTTTATTAACTACAAAGAGAGTGATTTTAAGTGAATACAAGTAAGGAGGCATAAACGTCCAAAATGGTTAGAAGAAAAATGACGATAAAACACAATTGGCGCCTAACTTAACAAATTGTGTTACATTCAAAGCAAAGCTCTCAACAGTCTTACTGGCCAAATTTCATCCAGGATCTAGTCTTCTGTTTAATGGCTGCTTCCTTTGTCCCTTCTCTTACCGTGCATAGAGTAGGGTTACCATACGTCTGGATTTTCCCGGACATGTCCGGCTTTTTGGGCTCCAAATCCCCGTCCGGGGGGAAATTCCCAAAAGCCGGACATGTCCGGGAAAATCGGGACATGCGGGCCGGCGGCCGGCGGTGCCGGGCCGGGGGCTCGGGAGCCAGCGGTGCCGGGCCGGGGGCTCGGGGGCCGGCGGCTCGGGGGCCGGAGGTCGGCCAGGCCGGGCCGGGGGCTTGGGGGACGGAGGTCGGCCGGGCCGGGCCGGGGGCTCGGGGGACGGCGGTCGGCGAGGCTGGGCCGGGGGTGCTCGGCCGGGGGCCGGCAGTGCTGGGCGGGCCGGAGGTGCTCGGCCGGGGGCCGGCAGTGCTGGGCGGGCCGGAGGTGCTCGGCTGGGGGCCGGGCCGGGGACTGGCAGTGCTGGGTGGGCCGACCCTAGGGTTACCATATTTTGAGCCTCCAAAAGGAGGACACTCCACGGGGCCCCGCCCATGCCCCCCCGCCCCAACTCTGCCCCTTCCCCAAAGTCCCCGCCCCAACTCCGCCCCCTCCCCTGCTTCCCACGAATATTTGATTCACGGGAAGCCTGAAGCAGGTAAGGAGGGTGTGGGGGGAGGAGGCGCGTCTCCAGCCTGGGTCGGCTAGGGTTACCATTCGTCCGGATTTACCCGGACATGTCCTCCTTTTTGTGCTAAAAATAGCGTCCGGGGGGAATTTGTAAATCACTCAAAATGTCCGGGATTTCCCCCCCCCTCTCCCCCCCCGGCAGAGAAGAGCGAGCGGCTGGGAGGGCTGCAGGAAAGTCACGGGCTGGACTCCGGAGCAGCTGTAGAGGAGCTCCTCCTCCTCCCTCCCTCCCTGCATTCTGAGCCGGCAGCTCCTCCCCGGCAGCCCCGCGCCCGACTCCAGCAGCACTGTGCAGGGCCAGGGACCGTGTTGTGTGTTGTGCTGGGGAGCGCAGCCACATCTCCGGCTCGCGCAGAGCCCAACACCCTGTTCTGAGCAGCAGGGTAAGGGGGCCAGGGGGGCAGGAGAAGGGGCAGGGAGGTTCTGGAGGGGGCAGTCAAGAAACGGGGGGGGTCGGGAGTTCGGGGGGGGCTTTTTGGGGGGAGTGGAGAAAGTTTTGGGCAGTCAGGGTACAGGTGGGGGTAGGGTCCTGGGGGGCAGTTGGGGGGGGGTCTTAGGAAGGAGCAGTTAGGGGATAAGGAACAGGGAGGCTTAGGTAGGAGGTGGGGTTCTGGAGGGCAGTTAGGAGCAGGGGTCCCAGGAGGGGGCAGTCAGGGGACAAGGAGCGGGAGGGGTGGGGGGTTGGGAGTTCTGGGGGGGAGCTGTCAGGGAGCAGGAGTGGGGAGAGGGATCGGAGCAGTCAGGGGACAGGGAGCAGAGGGGTTTAGATGGGTTGGGAGTTCTGGGGGGGGGGCTGTCAGGGGGTGGGGAGTGGTTGGATGGGGCGTGGGAGTCCCAGGGGTCTGTCTGGGGGTGGGGGTGTGGATAAGGGTTGGGGCAGTCAGGGGACAAGAGGCAGGGAGGCTTAGATAGGGGGTGGAGTCCTGGGGGGCAGTTAGGGGCAGGGGTCCCAGGAGGGGGCAGTCAGGGGACAAGGAACGGGGGGAGGGTTGAGGGTTCTGGGGGGTGGGAGGTGGGAGGGACAGGGGTGGGGCTCCTCCCGTCCTCTGTTTTGCTTGCTGAAATATGGTAACCCTAGCTAAGCAGAACTCAAGTTTTACTATATAGTCTGCAGTCAATCAGGAAGTAGGGGGGAATGGGAACAGAGACTGTGGGTGGGGGAATTGGGATCATGTTTTGCTAAGGGCAGGAATGGGAACAGGGAATGGGAACAGGAACAGGGACACAGGCAAGGCTCTGTGGTGTCAGAGCTGGGAAGGGGGACACTAGGGTACGTCTTCACTACGCGCCGTATCGGCGGGTAGCAATCGATTTATCTGGGATCGATATATCGATCCCCGAACGTGCACACCGTCGACTCCGGAACTCCACCAGAGTGAGCGGCGGTAGTGCAGTTGACGGGGGAGCCACGGCCACCGATCCCGTGCTGTCTGGACCCCAGGTAATTCGATCCAAGATACTTCGACTTCAGCTATGCTATTCACGTAGCTGAAGTTGCGTATCTTGGATTGAGAAGGAAACTGGAATCATGCTTCCTGGAAGTTCATCGAATTGTTTGCACCTTCGGACTTTGGGTATTGTTACTCTCTGTTCATGCGAGAAGGACCAGGGAAGTGAGAGGGTGAAGGAATAAGCCCCCTAACAATGTTCCCTCAGTTATTGCCAGGCATGAATGTACATTAGCCTACTCAGTTTTGAATTACACAGAGCATCAGCATCCCTCCCTCCCCCTTTTCCAGTACGATGTCCATCATTCACTTGGTGAGGAAAGCTTCCTTGTCCATCGTGATTACCCCGCATTGCCTCCCCGTAACTCACATTTCCAGGTGTGTGGGGAACCATGTTTGGCCTGCTGGGTGCACAGCTCGGCCCCAGTTACATTTGTCTGCCTATTGACTGATCTTCCTTCAGTGGCTCCCGAAGGCCTCTCGATGAAGTGTCAGACAAATGTCTGCTCTATTTCTATCAGTGTCATAGCTTTCAACAACACTGAATCCGATAAGATACAATGTCTTGGCAGATGGTATCCAAGCCATCAGAGTGTTCTTCTCCTTAAAGTATTGAGTCAGGGTAAATGGTGATTCTGAATTGCTTTATATGGCGTATTCTGTATTATTGATTCTATCTAAATAATCTTCATTCCTGGGGAGTGAAGATTCTTGGTAATCAGAATGCAGGTCAAGATAAAACCCATACAGTTTATCTGATTTTTATTTATCTTGCCTCTTGTTAGGTGTTGAGGTTGGGGGTTCTGTCGAAAGCAGCTGTGTGTGTTACATACTGTGAGAATGTTCTTGACTTGTAATATTTATAACATACCCATACGTGTTCATATTAGGGGTCAGGAATGTACCAGCTGGGGGAAGGATAGGATTGGAAATTTAGTTGAAATTTCAGATATTTAGTGGTTTGGTTTGGTTTAATATTTATATAACACATTCGTCTAGTGTGTGTTTTTTCTAATATTAAACCTGACACAAAGTTAACAGAGTTGTCAGTTTGAGATGCTTTGAAGGGAAGGATTTTCATGAGAACAAGGGACACTTCGGTACCCAACTCCCACTATTTAAATTTGAGAAGGCTCTGAATAGAGATTGACTGAAACATATTTTTAAGGACTTTATTTGAGTGTTAGAGTAGAAGCTCCCAGGTTATTTACTGTCTATTCATTTCTGCTTGTTTGTTTGTACCGCGATCCTGCCCAAATTTTGTAAATCTCATTAATTCCTAATATAGACTGAAAGTGCATACTATTCAGAGTGTCTATGTTCAGGGGAGTTCTCATCGCTCACTTTCTCCTTGTTTCAGGGAGGAGCAGAGCCACAAGACACCAAGGTAAGTTCAGGGCCGCCCAGAGGATTCAGGGGGCCTGGGGCAAAGCAATTTTGGGGGCCCCTTCCATAAAAAAAAGTTGCAATACTATAGAATACTATATTCTCGTGGGGACCCCTGTGGCCATGGGGCAAATTGCCCCATTTGCCTCCCCCCACCCCCCGGGTGGCCCTGGGAAAAATAAACATTTAAAAACCTTCCACATCTCAGCACAAACTCAGTTTTGAGAAAACTTCTTTTCAAGTCACCTTTACAAGGTATCACTGGTTCTCAGCATCAGCTAGTGCTAAAAGGCACTAAAAGGGTTGGGAAAATATTTTCCGTCAAAACTTTTTTTGGATCGAAAACTTAGGGGTTTTTAAAAAGCAGAAAAAATCACGGACAATGTCTGCTTTCCTTCAAAATTTGTTGTGGTTTTTTTTTAATTGAAAAGCTGAAATTAGTCTGCCAAAACCTGAACATGGTTTGGGGTTTCAGAAATGTGTGGCCAAATATTTGCTGCTTGCTGTGTTTGATTGTTTAAAGAAACAATAACAAATTCTGCTTAAAAAAAATCCAAAACTTTTGAACCACCTCAGCTTGTGACCAAACGCCTGAGCCCATCCAGTCAGAGATTCTTCCAGGTTTCTGATACTCTGCTGGCTTCCTTGACTCATATCTGTCTCCAGAACTTTGGGTTCATTTAGATTAGAACATAAGAAAGGCCGTACTGGGTCAGACCAAAGGTCCGTCCAGCCCAGTATCCTGTCTACCGACAGTGGCCAATGCCAAGTGCCCCAGAGGAAGTGAACCTAACACGTAATGATCAAGTGATCTCTCTCCTGCCATCCATCTCCACCCTCTGACAAACAGAGGCTAGGGACACCATTTGAGAAGTGAAAGGGATGGTAGCCCTAAGGGAAAAGATAACAGCTTGACTCATTGTGTTAAATAGCTGTCTGCAAGCCTCCAACTGCTGAATGAGCTTTAGGGTAGGGAAGGCTGTGCCTCCCCAAACAGCCTGGCCCTGCCCCCTATCTGACCCCCACCCACTTCCTGCCCCCCAACTGCCCCCTCAGAATCCCTGACCTATCCTTCTCCTTGTCCCCCCAACGCCCTCCCCAACCAGATGGATCAGACTGAGTAGGTTCCAAAACCTCTTGGAGGCTCTTACCTTGTAAACTGGGACGTCTGTTTTCTAGTAAAATCAGTAAAAGGAAAGGAGAAAACTCGAAAGAGGCTCCTGCTCGCACTCAAATACGTGAACCCTAATATTCTCTTAGGCCTCAAAGAGAGACCTCGAGAAGGAGACTTGCTGAAGCAAAGCCACAGGGGTCTCTGAGGTTTCCCTGGTCCTGCGCCCCTGTCCTGCCTGGCTGATGTCAGCATCTCTCTCTGAGGTCACCACCTCCCTAACACCTTTGACCAATAGGCTGAGGTCCTGCAAAAGGCCTTTGTGATGTCACTGCCACACCCACCCATCCCGTGAAGTGCTAATCACCTGCTGCTGAACAGACACTTTGAAGGTTTGAGCTACTCTCTACAGATCACCCCACTCAATGCGTCTTCATTCTAGGAAGCAAGCCGGCTAGACGGTAAAACATCAGAGGCTGCTCTCAATGCTACACTCAGTGTTTCCAAAATTAGTAGACTTTATGGCCAGAAGAGACCTTTAGAGCATCGCATCTAACCCCCTGCATATCATGGGCTTCCTGTATAGTACAATAGTTACTTTTTGGGCACACACATTCCAGAAAGGCATCTAGTCTTCAATCAATGACATCAAGAGATGGAGAATCCACCACTTTCCCATTTAGTGAGTGCCAGGGGGCTCCATTTCCACTTCCACTAGCTCCCCATTTACAGTGAGCCAGAGCAGTACCTGCAGCAGGGAGCGGGAGTTGCTGATGGCCCCGCAACCCAGTGAAGTGGGTTGCGGGGAAGTTGAGATCTTGCCCCAAGTCATCCCAGACACTAATGCCAAGCCACAGGATGGCAGCATCTAGTGTCAGTGGAGTCCGAACACTATTTGAACCCCACAGTTTTCGATGAACTTCCCACAAGGGGAGGTGATGAGCACCCCCAGCAGCACACACACACACACCACTCCTGGTGGTGGGAGGGGAACAGGAGAAAGGACAAAAGAAGTAAGAGATGAAGAGAAAGGAAGGAGGGATGGAGGAAAAGGTAAAACAAAAAGGACAAACCCTAATGTCCCCAGTGATTCTACGGCACAAAATCCAAGGGATGGAATAAAATTCTGCCATCTTAAACTACTGTTTTCCATGCCTAGAATTCAGCTGGCACCACGTGGATCAGACTGAGCAGCTGCCAAAACCTCTTGGAGGCTCTTACCTTCTAAACAGGGACGTCTGTTTTCTAGTAAAATCAGTAAAAGGAAAGGAGAAAACTCGAAAGAGGCTCCTGCACGTACTCACGTACGTGAACCCTAATACTCTCTCAGTCCTCAAAGAGAGACCTCGAGAAGGAGACTTGCTGAAGCAAAGCCACAGGGGTCTCTGAGGTTTCCCTGGCCCTGTGCTCCTGTCCTGCCAGGCTGATGTCAGCATCTCTCTCTGAGGTCACCACCTCCCTAACACATTTGACCAATAAGCTGACATCCTGCAAAAGGCCTTTGTGATGTCACTGCCACACCCAACCAAACCCTGAAGTGCTAATGTCCTGCTGCTGGCCTGACACTTTGAAGGTTTGAGGTTGTCATAACTATAAAGGGAAGGGTAACAGCTGTCCTGTGTACAGTACTATAAAATCCTCCTGGCCAGAGACTCCAAAATCCTTTTCCCTGTAAAGGGTTAAGAAGCTCAGGTAACCTGGCTGGCATCTGACCTAAAGGACCAATAAGGGGACAAGATACTTTCAAATCTTGGGGAGGGGAAGGCTTTTGTTTGTGTTCTTTGTTTGTGTGGGTGTTCGCCCTCGGGACTGAGAGGGACCAGACATCAATCCAGGTTCTCCACATCTTTCTAAACAAGTCTCTCCTATTTCAAACAAGGCGTGTTAGTTTTCCTTTGTTTTCTCAACTTGTAAATGTACCTTTTACTAGAGTGTTTATCTTTGTTTGCTGTACTTTGAACCTAAGACTAGAGGGGAGTCCTCTGAGCTCTTTAAGTTTGATTACCCTGTAAGGTTAATTTCCATACTGATTTTACAGAGATGATTTTTACCTTTTTCTTTAACTAAAAGCCTTATTTTTAAGAACCTGATTGATTTTTCCTTGTTTTAAGATCCAAGGAGTTTGGATCTTGATTCACCAGGAGTTGGTGGGAGGAAGGAGGGGAATGGTTAATTTCTCCTTCTTTTAGATCCAAGGGGGTTGGATCTGTATTCACCAGAAGTTGGTGGGAGGAAGGAAGGGGGACAGTTTATTTCTCCTTGTTTTAAGATCCAAGGGGTTTGGATCTGTATTCACCAGGGAATTGCTGAAAGGTTTCTCAAGGCTACCCAGGGGAGGATGGTGGTTAAGCTTACAAGTTTTCATGCAGGCCCATACATTTGTACCCTAAACTTCAAAGTGGGGATACAGCCTTGACACAGGTACTCTCTGTGGATCACCCCACTCAATGCGTCTTCATTCTAGGAAGCAAGCCGGCTAGACAGTAAAACATCACAGGCTGCTCCCAATACTACACTCAGTGTTTCCAAAATTTGTAGACTTTATGGCCACAAGAGACCTTTAGAGCATCTCATCTAAGCCCCTGCATATCATAGGCCTCCTGTATAGTACAATAGTTACTTTTTGGGCGCACACATTCCAGAAAGGCATCTAGTCTTCATTCAATGACATCAAGAGATGGAGAATCCACCACTTTCCCTTTTAGTGAGTGCCAGGGGGCTCCATTTCCCCTTCCACTAGCTCGCCATTTACAGGGAGACAGAGCAGTACCTGCAGCAGGGAGCGGGAGTTGCTGAAGGCCTCAGAGGCGCAGCCCCTGCAGTGTCTCAGGCACCTGGCGCAAGTGGCGGATGATGCGGGTGCATCACTTTTGCCGTGACGTCCTCCTGCTGCAAGGGAACGAGAACCTGTCAGAGACTCAAACGCCCCGAGGAATCAGGGGGAATTAAGGACACCGGGAACCAGCAGTATTTCCACTCAGCACCTGCCCACCACTGAGGGATGAATTCACCTCCTGAACCCCAGAATGGAGTCTTCTTGTCCTTTCTAGTAACCTCCAGTGCCAAATCCCCTCCTTGAAGGGTGAGCTGCTGCTACCTCCCTCTCAGTGCCCTTGACAGATGTTCCACCACCAAACCACAGCTCAAGTTATCAGAACCCTCTTCTCCACCCCCACCCAGGTTGGCCAGGGAGGCGGCTCTAGCAGGGGTGGCAGGAGGGATTCTGCCAGCAGTGAAGTGGGTTCCGGGGAGGTTGAGATCTTGCCCCAAGTCATCCCAGACACCAATGCTAATCCACACGATGGCAGCATCTAGTGTCAGTGGAGTCCAAGCACTATTTCAACCACACAGGTTTGGATGAACTCCCCACAAAGGGAGGTGAAGAGCACCCCCAGCAACACACAAACACACACACACACACAAACCACTCCCGGTGGTGGGAGGGGAACAGGAGAAAGGACAAAAGAAGTAAGAGATGAAGAGAAAGGAAGGAGGGAGGGAGGAAAAGGTAAAACGAAAAGGACAAACCCTAATGTCCCCAGTGATTCTACGGGACAAAATCCCAGGGAGGGAATAAAATTCTGCCAGCTTGAACTAGTGTTTTCCATGCTTAGAATTCAGCTGGCACCAGGTGGATCAGACTGAACAGGATACAAACCTCTCCGAGGCACTTACTTTCCTCAAAGAGAGACCTCAAGGAGGAGACTTGCTGAAGCAAAGCCAGAGGGGTCTCTGAGCTTTCCCTGGCCCTCATGTCAGCATCTCTCTCTGATGTCAGCATCTCTCTCTGAGGTCACCACCTCCCTAACACATTTGACCAATAAGCTGACGTCCTGCAAAAGGCCTTTGTGATGTCACTGCCACACCCAACCAAACCCTGAAGTGCTAATGTCCTCCTGCTGGCCTGACACTTTGAAGGTTTGAGCTACTCTGTGTGAATCACCCCACTCAATGGGTCTTCATTCTAGGAAGCAAGCCGGCTAGACAATAAAACATCAGAGGCTGCTCCCAATGCTACACTCCGTGTTTCCAAAATTACTACACTTTATGGCCAGAAGAGACCTTTAGAGCATCTAATCTAAGCCCCTGCATATCATGGGCTTCCTGTATAGTACAATAGTTACTTTTTGGGTACAAACATTCCAGAAAGGTATCTAGTCTAAATTAAATGACATTAAGAGATGGAGAATCCATCACTTTCCCTTTTAGTGAGTGCCAGGGGGTTCCATTTCCCCTTCCACTAGCTCCCCATTTACAGTGAGCCAGAGCAGTACCTGCAGCAGGGAGCGGGAGTTCCTGAAGGCCTCAGAGGCGCAGCCCCTGCAGTGTCTCAGGCACGTGGCGTAAGTGCAGGATGATGCGGAGCTGGTGCATCATTTTGGCCGTGACGTCCTCCTGCTGCAAGGGAACGAGAACCTGTCAGAGACTCAAACGCCCCGAGGAATCAGGGGGAATTAAGGGAACCTGGAACCAGCAGCATTTCCACCCAGCACCTGCCCATCAATGAGAGATGAATTCACCTCCTGAACCCCAAAATGGAGTCTTCTTGTCCTTTCTAGAAACCTCCAGAGCCAACCCCCCTCCTTGTAGGGTGAGCTCCTGCTACCTCCTGCTCAGTGCCCCTCACAGATATTCCACCTCCAAACCACAGCTCAAGTCATCAGAACCCTCTTCTCCACCCCGACACAGGTTGGGCTGGGAGGCGGCTCTAACAGGGTGTGCAGGAGGGATTCTGACAGCAGTGAAGTGGGTTGCAGGGAGGTTGAGATCTTGACCCAAGTCATCCCAGACACTAATGCTAAGTCACACAATGGCAGCATCTACTGTCAGTGGGGTCCAAGCACTATTTCAACCCCACAGTTTTGGATCAACTCCCCACAAGGGGAGGAGAAGAGAACCATCAGCACCACACACACACACACACACACACACACACACACACACACACACACACACACACACACACACACACACACACACACACACACACACACACACACACACACACACACACACACACACACACACACACACACACACCACTCCTGGTGGTGTGAGGGGAACAAGAGAAAGGACAAAAGAAGTAAGAGATGAAGAGAAAGGAAGGAGGGATGGAGGAAAAGGGAAAAGGAAAAGGACAAACCCTAATGTCCCCATGTCGGACATCAGGAATGGTAACATACATAAGCCAGTATGTGAACACTTCAATCTCCCTGGTCATTCTATTACAGATTTAAAAGTCACTATCATTGAACAAAAAAAACTTCAGAAACAGACTTCAAAGAGAAACAGCAGAACTAAAATTCATTTGCAAATTCAACACCATTAATCTGGGCTTGAATAGGGACTGGGAGTGGCTGGCTCACTACAGAAGCAGCTTTTCCTCTCCTGGAATTGACACCTCCTCATCTATTATTGGGAGTGGACTACATCCACCCTGATTTTTGAATTGGCCCTGTCAACACTGGTTCTCCACTTGTGAAGTAACTCCCTGCTCTCCATGTGTCAGTATATAATGCCTGCATCTGTAACTTTCACTCTATGCATCCGAAGAAGTGAGGTTTTTACTCACGAAAGCTTATGCCCAAATAAATCTGTTAGTCTTTAAGGTGCCACCAGACTCCTTGTTGTTTTTGTAGATACAGACTAACATGGCTACCCCCTGATACTTGACACCATCTTCCTCTCCAAATGCAAACAGATGGACATCATACCAAAGGGACTGAAGGTAAAAAATCCATTGCAATCAACATACTACACTGAGTATGGTGAGAGATTGTGCCACACACTCTCTCAAAGAAACTGAGGAACCACCTGATCAGCATCCTGTACAGCAGACAGGAGAAGATCAAGAATGAGCTCTCAGAACTGGAGACTCTCATACAATACCAGCCTTCTACACAAACTTCCACGTGGCTGGACTTTACAAAAATGAGACAAGCCATTTACAATGCACACTTCACTTCTCTACAGAGGAAAAAGGACTGTAAGTTATCTAAACTAATACCTGCCACTAGGGGCTATAACAATGGTACCCTCAACTCATCTAACAACATTGTCAATCTTTCCAACCACACGCTTAGCCCAGCAGAAGAGTCTGTCCTATCTCGGGGACTCTCTTTCTGTCCCACCGTCCCCACGAACATGATACAGTTCTGCGGTGATCTGGAAGCCTACTTTCCTCGTCTCCGACTCAAGGAATATTTTCAACGCACCACTGAACAGTGCACTGACCCACAGGAACCCTCCTACCAACACTACAAAAAGAAGAATTCTGCGTGGACTCATCCTGACGGTCGAAATGACAGACTGGACCTCTACATAGAGTGTTTCCGCAGACGTGCACAGGCTGAAATTGTGGACAAACAACATCACTTGTCCCATAACCTCAGCCGTACAGAACGCAATGCCATCCACAGCCTTAGAAACAACTCTGACATTATCATCAAAGGGGCTGACAAAGGAGGTGCTGTAGTCATAATGAACAGGTCAGATTATGAACAGGAGGCTGCCAGGCAACTCTCCAAGACCACATTCTACAGGCCACTATCCTCTGATCCCACTGAGGAATACCAAAAGAAACTACACCATCTGCTCAAGAAACTCCCAGCTATAGTACGGGAACAAATCTACATGGACACACCCCCAGAACCCCGACCAGGGGTATTCTATCTGCTACCCAAGATCCATAAACCCGGAAACCCTGGACGCCCCATCATCTCAGGCATTGGCACTCTGACGGCAGGATTATCTGGCTATTTGGCCTCTCTCCTCAGGCCCTATGCTACCAGCACTCCCAGCTATCTTCGAGACACCACCAACTTCCTGAGGAAACTACAATGCATTGATGTTCTTCCTGGAAACACCATCCTGGCCACCATGCATGTAGAAGCACTTTATACCAATATTCTACATGAGGATGGACTACAAGCTGTCAGGAACAGTATCCCTGATGAGGCCACAGCAAGCCTGGTGGCTGAGCTTTGTGACTTTGTCCTCACCCACAACCACTTCAGATTTGGGGACAACTTATACCTTCAAGTCAGTGGCACTGCTATGGGTACTCGCATGGCCCCACAGTATGCCAACATTTTTATGGCTGACTTAGAACAACGCTTCCTCAGCTCTCGTCCCCTAGTGCCCCTCCTCTACTTGCCCTACATTGACGACATCTTCATCATATGGACCCACGGAAAGGAGGCCCTTGAAGAATTCCACCTGGACTTCAACAATTTCCACCCCACCATCAACCTCAGCCTGGACCAGTCCACACAAGAGATCCACTTCCTGGACACTACAGTACAAATAAGTGATGGTCACATAAACACCACCCTATACCGGAAACCTACTGACCGCTAAACATACCTACATGCCTCCGGCTTCCATCCAAGACACATCACACGATCCATTGTCTACAGCCAAGCCCTAAGATACAACCAAATTTGCTCCAACCCCTCAGACAGAGACAAACACCTACAAGATCTTTATCAAGCATTCGTAAAACTACAATACCCACCTGGGGAAGTGAGGAAACAGATTGACAGAGCAAGACGGGTACCCAGAAATCACCTACTACAGGACAGGCCCAACAAGGACAATAACAGAACACCACTGGCCATCACATACAGCCCCCAGCTAAAACCTCTCCAGCGCATTATCCACGATCTACAACCTATCCTGGAAAATGATCCCTTACTCTCACAGACCTTGGGAGGCAGGCCAGTCCTCGCTTACAGACAACCCCCCAACCTGAAGCAAATACTCACCAGCAACTACACACCACACCACAGAAACACCAACCCAGGAACCTATCCCCATAGCAAACCTCGTTGCCTACTCTGTCCCCATATCTACTCTGGCAACAGCATCAGAGGACCCAACCACATCAGCCACACCATCAGGGACTCATTCACCTGCACATCCACTAATGTCATATATGCCATCATGTGCCAGCAATGCCCCTCTCCCATGTACATTGGCCAAACCGGACAGTCCCTCCGCAAAAGAATAAATGGACACAAATCGGACATCAGGAGTGGTAACATACATAAGCCAGTATGTGAACACTTCAATCTCCCTGGTCATTCTATTACAGATTTAAAAGTCACTATCATTGAACAAAAAAACTTCAGAAACAGACTTCAAAGAGAAACAGCAGAACTAAAATTCATTTGCAAATTCAACACCATTAATCTGGGCTTGAATAGGGACTGGGAGTGGCTGGCTCACTACAGAAGCAGCTTTTCCTCTCCTGGAATTGACACCTCCTCATCTATTATTTGGAGTGGACTACATCCACCCTGATTTTTGAATTGGCCCTGTCAACACTGGTTCTCCACTTGTGAAGTAACTCCCTGCTCTCCATGTGTCAGTATATAATGCCTGCATCTGTAACTTTCACTCTATGCATCCGAAGAAGTGAGGTTTTTACTCACGAAAGCTTATGCCCAAATAAATCTGTTAGTCTTTAAGGTGCCACCAGACTCCTTGTTGTTTTCCTAATATCCCCAGTGATTCTACGGGACAAAATCCCAGGGAGGGAATAAAATTCTGCCACCTTAAACTAGTGTTTTCCATGCCTAGAATTCAGATGGCACCAGGTGGGTCAGCCTGAACAGGTTACAAACCTCTCCGAGGCACTTACTTTCTCAACAGGGACTTCTGTTTTCTAGTAAAATGGGTAAAAGGAAAGGAGAAAACTCGAAAGAGGCTCCTGCTCACACTCACATATGTGAACCCTAATACTCTCTCAGTCCTCAAAGAGAGCTCGAGAAGGAGACTTGCTGAAGCAAAGCCACAGGGGTCTCTGAGGTTTCCCTGGCCCTGCGCCCCTGTTTTGCCTGGCTGATGTGAGCATCTCTCTCTGAGGTCACCACCTCCCTAACAACTTTGACCAATAGGCTGAGCTCCTGCAAAAGGCCTTTGTGATGTCACTGCCACACCCACCCATCCCCTGAAGTGCTAATATCCTGCTGCTGGCCTGACACTTTGGAGGTTTGAGCTACTCTCTGTGGATCACCCCACTCAATGCGTCTTCATTCTAGGAAGCAAGCCGGTTAGACAGTAAAACATTAGAGGCTGCTCCCAATGCTACACTCAGTGTTTCCAAAATTAATACACTTTATGGCCAGAAGAGACCTTTAGAGCATCTCATCTAACCCCCTGCATATCATAGGCTTCCTGTATAGGACAATAGTTACTTTTTGGGCACAAACATTCCAGAAACGCATCTAGTTTCATTCAATGACTTCAAGAGATGGAGAATCCACCACTTTCCCTTTCACTGAGTGCCAGGGGGCTCCATTTCCCCTTCCACTAGCTCCCCATTTACAGTGAGCCAGAGCAGTACCTGCAACAGAGAGCGGGAGTTGCTGAAGGCCTCAGAGGCACAACCCCTGCAGTGTCTCAGGCACCTGGCGCAAGTGATGGATGATGCGGAGCTGGTGCCTCACTTTGGCCGTGACGCCCTCCTGCTGCAAGGGAATGAGAACCTGTCAGACTCAAACGCCCCGAGGAATCAGGGGGAATTAAGGGCACCTGGAACCAGCAGTATTTCCACTCAGCACCTGCCCACCGCTGAGGGATGAATTCACCTCCTGAATCCCAGAATGGAGTCTTCTTGTCCTTTCTAGTAACCTCCAGTGCCAATCCCCCTCCTTCTAGGGTGAGCTCCTGCTACCTCCCCCTCAGTGTCCTTGACAGCTGTTCCACCTCCAAACCACAGCTTAAGTCATCAGAAACCTCTTCTAGACCCCCACCAAGGTTGGGCTGGGAGGCGGGTCTAGCAGTGGGGGCAGGAGGGATTCTGGCAGCAGTGAAGTGGGTTGCGGGGAGGTTGAGATCTTGCCCAAGTCATCCAAGACACTAACGCTAAGGCCTGGTCTACACTAGGTGTTTATGTCGAAGTTAGCGCCGTTACATCGAATTAACCCTGCACCCGTCCACACTGCGATGCTATTTAGTTCGACATAGAGGTCTCTTTAATTCGACTTCTGTACTCCTCCCCGACGAGGGGAGTAGCGCCAAATTCGACATGGCCATGTCGAATTAGGCTAGGTGTGGATGGAAATCGACGCTAATAGCTCCGGGAGCTATCCCACAGTGCACCACTCTGTTGACGCTCTGGACAGCAGTGCGAGCTCGTATGCTCTGACCAGCCACACAGGAAAAGCCCCGGGAAAATTTGAATTGGAATTCCTTTTCCTGTCTGGCCAGTTTGAATCTCATTTCCTGTCTGGACATCGTGGCGAGCACAGCAGCACTGGCAACGATGCAGAGCTCTCCAGCAGTGATGGCCGTGCAGTCTGTGAATAGAAAGAGGGCCCCAGCATGGACTGATCGGGAAGTCTTGGATCTCATCGCTGTGTGGGGCGATGAGTCCGTGCTTTCCGAGCTGCGATCCAAAAGACGGAATGCAAAGATCTACGAGAAGATCTCTAAAGACATGGCAGAGAGAGGATACAGCCGGGATGCAACGCAGTGCCGCGTGAAAATCAAGGAGCTGAGACAAGGCTACCAGAAGACCAAAGAGGCAAACGGACGCTCCGGATCCCATCCCCAGACATCCCGTTTCTATGAGGCACTGCATTCCATCCTCGGTGCGGCCGCCACCACTACCCCACCAGTGACCGTGGACTCTGAGGATGGGGTAGTGTCCACGGCCGGTTCCTCGGACATGTTAGGGGACGTGGAAGATGAGGAAGGAGATGAGGAGGGCGAGGCAGTCGGCAGCGCTCACAACGCTGATTTCCCCGACAGCCAGGATCTCTTCATCACCCTTACAGAGATCCCCTACGAAGCGTCCCCAGCCGTTACCCCGGACACAGAATCTGGTGAAGGATCAGCCAGTAAGTGTTGTAAACATCTAAACATTTATTTTTAACAAAACAGGAATATTAACAATTTAAAGAATGGGTTGTTCATGATTAGTGTGCCCTATGCGCTTAACGGTTTAGTCATGGGCAGTGCAAGTTTTGAAAAAAAATCTAGCAATGTCCGGTTTTCAGTGATTGTCCTGCACAAGCCGCTCTACTGTTTATTCCCTGCTACTGCAGCTACAGTAAAATGCGGTCTATATGTCCGGGGATAGAGCAGTAGTCCTCCTGGGATATCTCCACGAAGCTCTCCTGGAGGTAACTTGAAAGCCGTTCCATGAGGTTCCTGGGGAGAGCGGCCTTATTGGGTCCTCCGAAGTACGAGACGTTGCCGCGCCACGAGACTATCACGTACTCGGGAATCATTGCTCTGCATAGCAGGGCGGCATACGGCCCTGGTCTTTGGAGGCTTTCCCGGAGCATTCTCTGTCTGTCGCTCTCAGAGATCCTCATCAGGGTGATGTCGCCCATGGTGACCTGCTTTTAATTAGGTAGGGGAATGTTAGTGTTGGGACTGCTTTCCCGTTCCTTGACAGAACTGTAACCGCTGGTTTTTAGCCACGCGGTGGAGGCGGGAGAGGGGCAGCCGAAAGGGATCGTTCCCGGGGACAGCCGCGAGGGGGTGGGACAGGGGCAGAGTTCCCGCTTGCCGGATTGCTGGCTGCAGGAACTGACATAGCTTTAAATGTGAAATGAGGCCAGTGGTAATCTAAAAGTTTTAAACTGCCACAAGTGTACGGCTTACCATGTCTGCCTGCAACAGAAATTCCGTTGTGCTGCCCCGCTTCTCAAATGTGCTGTGCAAGACCCCAGGCACTGAATGCGAAGGCCGAAAATTCGACCTTGTGCTGAGTGCGCATGTGATAGGTGCTGTGCATGGTCTTGTTCACAGAGAAAGACTATGTTCTTTGTTCACAACTACATTTTTCTTTCTGAGGAATTCACTCCCTTTTTCCCATTTCCACAGCCCCATCTGTGACTGTCTCACAACCTAGCCTGGAATCACACTCCCAGAGGCTAGCGCGGATTAGGCGTAGGAAGAGGAGGACACGGGAGGACATGTTCTCTGAGCTTATGGCCTGTTCCCAAGCCCAGGCAGCACAGCAGACCCAGTGGCGGGAGAACTTGACCCGAATGCACCAAGCCAACATGGATCGGGAGGAGAGGTGGCGGCAGGAAGACCAGCAGGCGACTCAAACGCTGCTTGGACTACTGAGGGAGCAAACGGACACGCTCCGGCGCCTTGTGGATGTTCTGCAGGAACGGAGGCAGGAGGACAGAGCCCCGCTGCAGTCCATCTATAACCGCCCTCCCCTGCCACCAAGTCCCATACCCACCTCACCCAAAGTGCAAAGAAGGAGAGGCGGCAGAGTCCCTGCTAACTCTCACTCCACCCCTGCAGAGAGCTCTAGTAGCAGAAGGCTCTCATTTCCCAAAATTTGAACAGTTCTTTCCTTCCCGCCTGACACAAGCCCCCGTCCAAGTTTCACCTCCCAATGCCATGTGTAGTTGATAATAAAAAATATGTTTCTGTAAACTACTGTTTCAATCATGTTCTTTTGGAGGAGGATGGGAAAGGGGGTTGGTAATTGGACAGGACAGTCACCTTTGGCAGGGTACATAGTCGGGGGCAGGCACAGCAGCAGGGCACATACACAGTGCAGTGATGCAGTGACTAGTTACCCTGGTTAGTCTGGGAGGTTGTTTTCATGTTATGTGGTGGGGGGTGGGTTGCTCTGTGACTTTGTGGCAGGGGAGGGCAGTTACAGATCTTAAGCGGCGGTCCTTAGGCAGGATCACAGAGCCACACAGCAGGGGATCTGTAACCGTCCTCCCCCTGCCACAAAGTCACATAGACCCCCCCATACACACAGTCCCGATCAGGAGGGGTGACAGGCTCCGTTGAAACAACCATCCCACTGCAGCGGAGCCTGTCAATCCTTGAGTTTAGAAGCTGCATTCGCGTCACTACACTACACCCGCTCCGCACCACAGTCTGCGTCCCAGTTTTAAAAAATTCCCGCGAAAACAGTATTAAAGAAAACGGTGTGCTTTAACAAAGTTGAACTATTTTTATTTCGCAACGTGTGTTGGAAGGGGGGTGAAGGGGGTATGTAACTGGATAGGATAGTCAACATTACCTGGGTAAAGAAACGGGGGCAGGTTTAGCTTCTCAGTACACAAACTTTAAAGTCACAGGTTACCCTGCTCACTGAGGAACTTTGCTTTCAAAGCCTCCCGGATGCACAGCGCGTCCCGCTGGTCTCTTCTAATCGCCCGGCTGTCTGGCTGTGAGTAATCAGCAGCCAGGCTATTTTCCTCAACCTCCCACCCCGCCATAAAGGTCTCCCCCTTGCTCTCACAGAGATTGTGGAGCACACAGCAAGCTGCTATAACAATGGGGATATTGGTTTCGCTGAGATCACAGCGAGTCAGTAAGCTTCTCCATCTCCCCTTGAGACGGCCAAAAGCACACTCCACCACCATTCTGCACTTGCTCAGCCGGTAGTTGAAGAGTTCTTTTTCAGTGTCCAGGGCGCCAGTATAGGGCTTCATGAGCCAGGGCATTAGCGGGTAGGCTGGGTCCCCGAGGATGACTATAGGCATCTCCACATCCCCAACAGTTATTTTGTGGTCCGGGAAGTAAATACCTTGTTGCAGCCGTCTAAACAGACCAGAGTTCCTGAAAACACGAGCGTCATGAACCTTGCCCGGCCATCCCACGTAGATGTTGGTAAAACGTCCCCTGTGGTCCACCAGTGCTTGCAGCACCATGGAAAAGTAGCCCTTTCGGTTAATGTACTGGGTGGCCTGGTGGTCCGGTGCCAGGATAGGGATGTGAGTTCCATCTATGGCCCCACCGCAGTTTGGGAATCCCATCGCTGCGAAGCCATCTATGATCGCCTCCACGTTTCCCAGGGTCACTACCTTTGGCAGCAGTACATCAACGATTGCCTTGGCTACTTGCATCACAACAACCCCCATGGTAGATTTGCCCACCCCAAACTGGTTCGCGACTGACCGGTAGCTGTCTGGCGTTGCAAGCTTCCAGAGGGCTATGGCCACTCGCTTCTGTACACTCAGTGCAGCTCGCAACCGGGTGTCCTTGCGCTTCAGGGCAGGGGACAGCAACTCACAAAGTTCAAGGAAAGTTCCCTTCCGCATGCGAAAGTTTCGCAGCCACTGGGATTCATCCCAGACCTGCAGCACTATGCGGTCCCACCACTCAGTGCTTGTTTCCCGTGCCCAGAATCGCCGTTCCACGGCATCAACATGACCCATTGCCACCGCGATGTCCTCGGCGCTGGGTCCCCTGCTTTCTGACAGGTCCGTGCTACTCTCAGACTTCAGGACATCACCGCGGTGCCGTAGCCTCCTTGCCTGACTTTTCTGCATCTGCCTCAGGGAAACCTGTATGATAAGCTGCGAGGCGTTGAGAGCGGCCACAACTGCAGCGATGGTCGCAGCGTGCTCCATGCTCGCAGTGCTGTGGCGTCCGCGCTGTCAATGACTGGAAAAGTGCGCGAAATGATTTCCCGCCGGCGCTTTCAGGGAGGGAGGGCAGGAGTGATGGACGGATGACGACAGTTACCCAAAAGCACCCTCGACACATTTTGTTACCCAGAAGGCATTGCCGGCTACACCCAGAATTCCAATGGGCAGAGGGGACTGCGGGAACTGTGGGATAGCTGACCACAGTGCACCGCTTCGAATGTCGACGCTTTCACCATTAGTGTGGACGCACAAAGTCGAATTACTGTCCTTAGTGTGGACACACACGTTCGACTTTGCAATATCGATTACAAAAATTCGATGCAAGTAAAATCGAACTACTCTCGTAGTGTAGACAAGGCCTAAGCCACAGGATGGCAGCATCTAGTGTCTGTGGAGTCCAAGCACTATTTCAACCCCACAGTTTTGGATGAACTTCCCACAAGAGGAGGTGAAGATCATCCCCAGCAACACACACACACACACACACACACACACACACACACACACACACACACACACACACACACACACACACACACACACACCACTCCTGGTGGTGGGAGGGGAACAGGAGAAAGGACAAAAGAAGTAAGAGATGAAGAGAAAGGAAGGAGGGATGGTGGAAAAGGTAAAACGAAAAGGACAAACCCTAATGTCCCCAGTGATTCCACGGGACAAAATCCCAGGGAGGGAATAAAATTCTGCCACCTTGAGCTAGTGTTTTCCATGCCTAGAATTCAGCTGGCACCAGGTGGATCAGACTGAAAAGGTTACAAACCTCTCCGAGGCTCTTACCTTCTTAACAGGGACGTCTGTTTTCTAATAAAATCAGTAAAAGGAAAGGAGAAAACTCGAAAGAGGCTCCTGCACGCACTCACGTACGTGAACCCTAATACTCTCTCAGTCCTCAAAGAGAGACCTCGAGAAGGAGACTTGCTGAAGCAAAGCCACAGGGGTCTCTGAGGTTTCCCTGGCCCTGTGCTCCTGTCCTGCCAGGCTGATGTCAGCATCTCTCTCTGAGGTCACCACCTCCCTAACACATTTGACCAATAAGCTGACATCCTGCAAAAGGCCTTTGTGATGTCACTGCCACACCCAACCAAACCCTGAAGTGCTAATGTCCTGCTGCTGGCCTGACACTTTGAAGGTTTGAGGTTGTCATAACTATAAAGGGAAGGGTAACAGCTGTCCTGTGTACAGTACTATAAAATCCCTCCTGGCCAGAGACTCCAAAATCCTTTTCCCTGTAAAGGGTTAAGAAGCTCAGGTAACCTGGCTGGCATCTGACCTAAAGGACCAATAAGGGGACAAGATACTTTCAAATCTTGGGGAGGGGAAGGCTTTTGTTTGTGTTCTTTGTTTGTGTGGGTGTTCGCCCTCGGGACTGAGAGGGACCAGACATCAATCCAGGTTCTCCACATCTTTCTAAACAAGTCTCTCCTATTTCAAACAGGGCGTGTTAGTTTTCCTTTCTTTTCTCAACTTGTAAATGTACCTTTTACTAGAGTGTTTATCTTTGTTTGCTGTACTTTGAACCTAAGACTAGAGGGGAGTCCTCTGAGCTCTTTAAGTTTGATTACCCTGTAAGGTTAATTTCCATACTGATTTTACAGAGATGATTTTTACCTTTTTCTTTAATTAAAAGCCTTATTTTTAAGAACCTGATTGATTTTTCCTTGTTTTAAGATCCAAGGAGTTTGGATCTTGATTCACCAGGACTTGGTGGGAGGAAGGAGGGGGGATGGTTAATTTCTCCTTGTTTTAAGATCCAAGGGGTTTGGATCTGTATTCACCAGGGAATTGGTGAAAGGTTTCTCAAGGCTACCCAGGGAAGGAAATTAGCCTTGGGATGGTGGTTAAGCTTAGAAGTTTTCATGCAGGCCCCTACATTTGTACCCTAAACTTCAAAGTGGGCATTCAGCCTTGACACAGGTACTCTCTGTGGATCACCCGACTCAATGTGTCTTCTTTCTAGGAAGCAAGCCGGCTAGACAGTAAAAGATCAGAGGCTGCTCCCAATACTACTGTTTCCAAAATTTGTAGACTTTATGGCCACAAGAGACCTTTAGAGCATCTCATCTAAGCCCCTGCATATCATAGGCCTCCTGTATAGTACAATAGTTACTTTTTGAGCGCACACATTGCAGAAAGGCATCTAGTCTTCATTCAATGACATCAAGAGATGGAGAATCCACCACTTTCCCTTTTAGTGAGTGCCAGGGGGCTCCATTTCCCCTTCCACTAGCTCCCCATTTACAGTAAACCAAAGCAGTACCTGCAGCAGGGAGCGGGAGTTGCTGATGGCCTCAGAGGCACAGCCCCTGCAGTGTCTCAGGCACCTGGCGCAAGTGCAGGATGATGCGGAGCTGGTGCATCCCTTTGGCCGTGACGTCCTCCTGCTGCAAGGGAACGAGAACCTGTCAGAGACTCAAACGTCCCGAGGAATCAGGAGGAATTAAGGGCACCTGGAACCAGCAGTATTTCCACCCAGCACCTGCCGACCACTGAGGGATGAATTCACCTCCTCAACCCCAGAATGGAGTCTTCTTGTCCTTTCTAGTAACCTCCAGTGCCAACCCCACTCCTTGTAGGGTGAGCTCCTGCTACCTCCCCCTCAGTGCCCTTGACAGCTGTTCCACCACCAAACCACAGCTCAAGTTATCAGAACCCTCTTCTCCACCCCCACCCAGGTTGGGCAGGGAGGCGGCTTTAGCAGGGGGGGCAGGAGGAATTCTGCCAGCAGTGAAGTGCATTGCGGGGAGGTTGAGATATTGTCTGAAGTCATCCAGACACTAATGCTAAGCCACAGGATGGAAGCATCTAGTGTCAGTGGAGTCCAAGCACTATTTCAACCATACAGTTTTGGATGAACTCCCCACAAGGGGAGGTGAAGAGCACCCCCAGCAACACACACACAAACACACACACACACACACACACCACTCCTGGTGGTGAAAGGGGAACAGGAGAAAGGACAAAAGAAGTAAGATATGAAGAGAAAGGAAGGGGGGATGGAGGAAAAGGTAAAACGAAAATGAGAAACACTAATGTCCCCTGTGATTCTACGGGACAAAATCCCACAGAGGGAATAAAATTCTGCCACCTTAAACTAGTGTTTTCCATGCCTAGAATTCAGCTGGCACCAGATGGATCAGACTGAGCAGGTTCCAAAACCTCTTGGAGGCTCTTACCTTCTAAATAGGGACGTCTGTTTTCTAGTAAAATCCGTCAAAGGAAAGGAGAAAACTCCAAAGAGGCTCCTGCTCGCACTCACACATGTGAACACTAATACTCTCTCAGTCCTCAAAGAGAGACCTCGAGAAGGAGACTTGCTGAAGCAATAACAGAGACTTGGTGGGATAACTCACATGACTGGAGTACTGTCATGGATGGATATAAATTGTTTAGGAAGGACAGGCAGGGCAGAAAAGGTGGGGGAGTTGCATTGTATGTAAGAGAGGAGTATGAGTGCTCAGAGGTCCGGTATGAAACTGTAGAAAAACCTGAGAGTCTCTGGATAAAGTTGAGAAGTGTGAACAACAAGGGGGATGTCGTGGTTGGAGTCTGGTATAGACCACCAGACCAGGGGGATGAGGTGGACGAGGCTTTCTTCTGGCAACTAGCAGAAGTTGCTAGATCGCAGGCCCTGGTTCTCATGGGAGACTTTAATCACCCTGATATCTGCTAGGAGAGCAATACAGCGGTGCACAGACAATCCAGGAAGTTTTTGGAAAGTGTAGGGCACAATTTCCTGGTGCAAGTGCTGGAGGAACCAACTAGGGGCAGAGCTTTTCTTGACCTGCTGCTCACAAACAGGGAAGAATTAGTAGGGGAAGCAAAAGTGGATGGGAACCTGGGAGGCAGTGACCATGAGATGGTCGAGTTCAGGATCCTGACACAAGGAAGAAAGGAGAGCAGCAGAATACGGACCCTGGACTTCAGAAAAGCAGACTTTGACTCCCTCAGGGAACAGATGGGCAGGATCCCCTGGGAGAATAACATGAAGGGCAAAGGGGTCCAGGAGAGCTGGCTGTATTTTAAAGAATCCTTATTGCGGTTGCAGGAACAAACCATCCCGATGTGTAGAAAGAATAGTAAATATGGCAGGCGACCAGCTTGGCTAAACAGTGAAATCCTTGCTGATCTTAAACGCAAAAAAGAAGCTTACAAGAAGTGGAAGATTGGAGAAATGACCAGGGAGGAGTATAAAAATATTGCTCAGGCATGCAGGAGTGAAATCAGGAAGGCCAAATCACACTTGGAGTTGCAGCTAGCAAGAGATGTTAAGAGTAACAAGAAGGGTTTCTTCAGGTATGTAAGCAACAAGAAGAAAGTCAAGGAAAGTGTGGGCCCCTTACTGAATGAGGGAGGCAACCTAGTGACCGAGGATGTGGAAAAAGCTAATGTACTCAATGCTTTTTTTGCCTCTGTCTTCACGAACAAGGTCAGCTCCCAGACTGCTGCACTGGGCAGCACAATATGGGGAGAAGGTGACCAGCCCTCTGTGGAGAAAGAAGTGGTTCGGGACTATTTAGAAAAACTGGACGTGCACAACTCCATGGGGCTGGATGCGCTGCATCCGAGGGTGCTAAAGGACTTGGCGGATGAGATTGCACAGCCATTAGCCATTATTTTTGAAAACTCATGGCGATCGAGGGAGGTCCCGGATGACTGGAAAAAGGCTAATGTAGTGCCCATCTTTAAAAAAGGGAAGGAGGAGGATCCGGGGAACTACAGGCCAGTCAGCCTCACCTCAGTCCCTGGAAAAATCATGGAGCAGGTCCTCAAGGAATCAATGATGAAACACTTAGAGGAGAGGAAAGTGATCAGGAACAGTCAGCATGGATTCACCAAGGGGAAGTCGTGCCTGACTAACCTAATTGCCTTCTATGATGAGATAACTGGCTCTGTGGAGGAGGGGAAAGCAGTGGATGTGTTATTCCTTGACTTTAGCAAAGCTTTTGATACGCTCTCCCACAGTATTCTTGCCACCAAGTTAAAGAAGTATGGGCTGGATGAATGGACTGTAAGGTGGATAGAAAGCTGGCTGGATCGTCGGGCTCAACGGGTAGTGATCAATGGCTCCATGTCTAGTCGGCAGCCGGTTTCAAGCGGAGTAGTGCCCCAAGGGTCGGTCCTGGGGCCGGTTTTGTTTAATATCTTTATTAATGATCTGGAGGATGGTGTGGACTGCACTCTCAGCAAGTTTGCAGATGACACTAAACTAGGAGGCGTGGTAGATACGCTAGAGGGTAGGGATCGGATACAGAGGGACCTAGACAAATTAGAGGATTGGGCCAAAAAAAACCTGATGAAGTTCAACAAGGACAAGTGCAGAGTCCTGCACTTAGGACGGAAGAATCCCATGCACTGCTACAGACTAGGGACCGAATGGCTAGGTAGCAGTTCTGCAGAAAAGGACCTAGGGGTCACAGTGGACGAGAAGCTGGATATGAGTCAACAGTGTGCTCTTGTTGCCAAGAAGGCTAACGGCATTTTGGGCTGTATAAGTAGGGGCATTGCCAGCAGATCGAGGAACGTGATCGTTCCCCTTTATTCGACATTGGTGAGGCCTCATCTGGAATACTGTGTCCAGTTTTGGGCCTGTGGAAGCAGAGAAAGAGCTGACAGGAAGGGGATGCAATGAATGACAGTTCGTTAGCAAGAGTTAGGCTAACTGTAACCCTAATAACGCGAGATTTGTAGAAGCGAGGAATGTGTGAGGCGGGTGAGAAAGAACTGTGTAAGAAGTCATTATGACCTGGTATAGATAAGGTGTAGAAGACCTTGTGTAGATAAGGTATAGAAAATATTGTATGTTGGCAAGAGTCAAAACAAGTGAAGAAATGAGATATCAAGATGGCCTATGTATAAACAAAACGCAGCTGTCCCTCGTTATTTCTGTAATGAAAGGTATAAATGCTTGCTGTAATTAGTTACCTGGGAGAGACCTGCTTAGCTCTCTCCCTCTGGGCAATTGTGAGAGTTAATAAAGCATCTGACTTGCTGTACCTAAACAAATAGTGAGAACTCTGTTTTTCTCCGACACGCCCCACACAACAAGAAGGATGTGGAAAAATTGGAAAGAGTCCAGCGGAGAGCAACAAAAATGATTAGGGGTCTGGAGCACATGACTTTTGAGGAGAGGCTGAGGGAACTGGGATTGTTTAGTCTCCAGAAGAGAAGAATGAGGGGGGATTTGATAGCAGCCTTCAACTACGTGAAGGGGGGTTCCAAAGAGGATGGAGCTCGGTTGTTCTCAGTGGTGGCAGATGACAGAACAAGGAGCAATGGTCTCAAGTTGCAGTGGGGGAGGTCCAGGTTGGATATTAGGAAACACTATTTCACTAGGAGGGTGGTGAAGCACTGGAATGCGTTACCTAGGGAGGTGGTGGAGTCTCCTTCCTTGGAGGTTTTTAAGGCCCGGCTTGACAAAGCCCTGGCTGGGATGATTTAGTTGGGAATTGGTCCTGCTTTGAAGAGGGGGTTGGACTAGATGACCTCTTGAGGTCCCTTCCAACCCTGATATTCTATGATTCTATGATTCTATGAAAGCCACAGGGGTGTCTGAGGTTTCCCTGGCCCTAAGCTCCTGTCCTGCCTGGCTGATGTCAGCATCTCTCTCGGAGGTCACCACCTCCCTAACACCTTTGACCAATAGGCTGAGGTCCTGAAAAGGCCTTTGTGATGTCACTACCACACACACCCATCCCCGGAAGTGCTAATGTCCTGCTGCTGGCCTGACACTTTGAAGGTTTGAGCAACTCTGTGTGGATCACCCCACTCAATGCGTCTTCATTCTAGGAAGCAAGCCGGTTAGACACTAAAACATCAGGGGCTGCTCCCAATGCTACACTCAGTGTTTCCAAAATTAGGAGACTTTATGGCCACAAGAGACCTTTAGAGCATCTCATCTAACCCCCTGCATATCATAGGCTTCCTGTAGAGCACAACAGTTACTTTCTTAGAAAACACATTCCAGAAAGGCATCTAGTCTTCATTAAATGACATCAAGAGATGGAGAATCCACCACTTTCCCATTTAGTGAGTGCCAGGGGGCTCCATTTCCCCTTCCACTAGCTCCCCATTTACAGTAAACCAAAGCAGTACCTGCAGCAGGGAGCGGGAGTTGCTGAAGGCCTCAGAGGCACAGCCCCTGCAGTGTCTCAGGCACCTGGCGCAAGTGATGGATGATGCGGAGCTGGTGCATAGCTTTGGCCGTGACGTCCTCCTGCTGCAAGGGAACGAGAACCTGTCAGAGACTCAAACGCCCCGAGGAATCAGGGGGAATTAAGGGCACCGGGAATCAGCAGTATTTCCACTCAGCACCTGCCCACCACAGAGGGATGAATTCACCTCCTGAACCCCAGAATGGAGTCTTATTGTCCTTTCTAGTAACCTCCAGTGCCAAATCCCCTCCTTGAAGGGTGAGCTGCTGCTACCTCCCTCTCAGTGCCCTTGACAGATGTTCCACCACCAAACCACAGCTCAAGTTATCAAAACCCTCTTCTCCACCCCCACCCAGGTTGGCCAGGGAGGCGGCTCTAGCAGTGGTGGCAGGTGGGATTCTGCCAGCAGTGAAGTGGGTTGAGGGGAGGTTGAGATCTTGCCCCAAGTCATCCCAGACACCAATGCTAATCCACACGATGGCAGCATCTAGTGTCAGTGGAGTCCAAGCACTATTTCAACCACACAGGTTTGGATGAACTCCCCACAAAGGGAGGTGAAGAGCACCCCCAGCAAAACACACACACACACACACAAACCACTCCCGGTGGTGGGAGGGGAACAGGAGAAAGGACAAAAGAAGTAAGAGATGAAGAGAAAGGAAGGAGGGAGGGAGGAAAAGGTAAAATGAAAAGGACAAACACTAATGTCCCCAGTGATTCTACGGGACAAAATCACAGGGAGGGAATAAAATTCTGCCACTTTGAACTAGTGTTTTCCATGCCTAGAATTCAGCTGGCACCAGGTGGATCAGACTGAACAGGATACAAACCTCTCCGAGGCACTTACTTTCCTCAAAGACAGACCTCAAGGAGGAGACTTGCTGAAGCAAAGCCAGAGGGGTCTCTGAGCTTTCCCTGGCCCTCATGTCAGCATCTCTCTCTGATGTCAGCATCTCTCTCTGAGGTCACCACCTCCCTAACACATTTGACCAATAAGCTGACGTCCTGCAAAAGGCCTTTGTGATGTCACTGCCACACCCAACCAAACCCTGAAGTGCTAATGTCCTGAGCTACCCTGTGTGGATCACCCCACTCAATGCGTCTTCATTCTAGGAAGCAAGCCGGCTAGACAGTAAAACATCAGAGGCTGCTCCCAATGCTACACTCCGTGTTTCCAAAATTACTACACTTTATGGCCAGAAGAGACCTTTAGAGCATCTAATCTAAGCCCCTGCATATCATGGGCTTCCTCTATAGTACAATAGTAACTTTTTGGGCACAAACATTCCAGAAAGGTATCTAGTCTAAATTAAATGACATTAAGAGATGGACAATCCATCACTTTCCCTTTTAGTGAGTGCCAGGGGGATCCATTTCCCCTTCCACTAGCTCCCCATTTACAGTGAGCCAGAACAGTACCTGCAGCAGGGAGCGGGAGTTCCTGAAGGCCTCAGAGGCGCAGCACCTGCAGTGTCTCAGGCACCTGGCACAAGTGCCGGATGATGCGGAGCTGGTGCATCATTTTGGCCCTGACGTCCTCCTGCTGCAAGGGAACGAGAACCTGTCAGAGACTCAAAGGCCCCGAGGAATCAGGGGGAATTAAGGGAACCTGGAACCAGCAGTATTTCCACCCAGCACCTGCCCATCAATGAGAGATGAATTCACCTCCTGAACCCCACAATGGAGTCTTCTTGTCCTTTCTAGAAACCTCCAGAGCTAACCCCCCTCCTTGTAGGGTGAGCTCCTGCTACCTCCTGCTCAGTGCCCTTCACAGACATTCCACCTCCAAACCACAGCTAAAGTCATCAGAACCCTCTTCTCCACCCCGACACAGGTTGGGCTGGGAGGCGGCTCTAACAGGGCGTGCAGGAGGGATTCTGACAGCAGTGAAGTGGGTTGCAGGGAGGTTGAGATCTTGACCCAAGTCATCCCAGACACTAATGCTAAGTCACACAATGGCAGCATCTACTGTCAGTGGGGTCCAAGCACTATTTCAACCCCACAGTTTTGGATCAACTCCCCACAAGGGGAGGTGAAGAGAACCAACAGCACCACACACACACACACACACACACACACACACCACTCCTGGTGGTGTGAGGGGAACAAGAGAAAGGACAAAAGAAGTAAGAGATGAAGAGAAAGGAAGGAGGGATGGAGGAAAAGGTAAAACGAAAAGGACAAACCCTAGAGTTCCCAGTGATTCTACGGGACAAAATTCCAGGGAGGGAATAAAATTCTGCCACCTTAAACTACTGTTTTCCATGCCGAGAATTCAGCTGGCACCAGATGGATCAGACTGAGCAGGTTCCAAAACCTCTTGGAGGCTCTTACCTTCTAATTTTCAAGTAAAATCAGTAAAAGGAAAGGAGAAAACTCGAAAGAGGCTCCTGCTCGCACTTAAATACGTGAACCCTAATACTCTCTCAGTCCTCAAAAAGAAACCTCGAGAAGCAGAGTTGCTGAAGCAAAGCCACAGGGGTCTCTGAGGTTTCCCTGGTCGTAAGCCCCTGTCCTCCCTGGCTGAAGACAGCATCTCTCTCTGAGGTCACCACCTCCCTAACACCTTTGACCAGTACGCTGAGGTCCTTGAAAAAGCCTTTGTGATATCACTGCCACACCCAACCAAACCCAAAAGTGCTCATGTCCTGCTGCTTGCCTGACACTTTGAAGGTTTGAGCTACGCTCTGTGGATCACACCACAAAATTCGTCTTCATTCTAGGAAGCAAGCTAGCTAGACAGTAAAACATCAGAGGCTGCTCCCAATACTACACTCAGTGTTTCCAAAATTTGTAGACGTTATGGCCACAAGAGACCTTTAGAGCATCTCATCTAAGCCCCTGCATATCATAGGCCTCCTGTATAGTACAATAGCTACTTTTTGGGCACACACATTCCAGAAAGGCATCTAGTCTTCATTCAATGACATCAAGAGATGGAGAATCCACCACTTTCCCTTTTAGTGAGTGCCAGGGGGCTCCATTTCGCCTTCCACTAGCTCGCCATTTAGAGGGAGACAGAGCAGTACCTGCAGCAGGGAGCAGGAGATGCTGAAGGCATCAGAGGCGCAGCCCCTGCAGTGTCTCAGGCACCTGGCGCAAGTGGCGGATAATGCGGGTGCATCACTTTGGCCGTGACGTCCTCCTCCTGCAAGGGAACGAGAACCTGTCAGAGACTCAAACGCCCCGAGGAATCAGGGGGAATTAAGGGCACCTGGAACCAGCAGTATTTCCACTCAGCACCTGCCCACCACTGAGGGATGAATTCACCTCCTGAACCCCAGAATGGAGTCTTCTTGTCCTTTCTAGTAACCTCCAGTGCCAACCCCCCTCCTTCTAGGGTGAGCTCCTGCTTCCTCCCACTCAGTGTTCTTGACAGCTGTTCCACCTCCAAACCAAACCTCAAGTTATCAGAACCCTCTTGTCCACCCCCAACCAGGTTGGGCATGGAGGCGGCTCTAGCGGGGGGGCCGGAAGGAAATCTGCCAGAAGTGAAGAGGTTGAGGGGAGGTTGAGATCTTGCCCCAAGTCATCCCAGACACTAATGCTAAGCCACAGGATGGCAGCATCTTGTGTCAGTGGAGTCCAAGCACTATTTCAACCCCACAGTTTTAGAGGAACTTCCCACAAGGAGAGGTGAACAGAACCCCCAGCAATACACACAGAGACACACACACACACACTACTCCTGGTGGTGGGAGGGGAACAAGAGAAAGGACAAAAGAAGTAAGAGATGAAGAAAAAGGAAGGAGGGATGGAGGAAAAGGTAAAATGAAAAGGACAAACGCTAATATCCCTAGTGATTCTACGGGATAAAATACAAGGGACGGAATAAAATTCTGCCACCTTGAACTAGTGTTTCCCATGCCTAGAATTCAGCTGGCACCAGATGGATCAGACTGTGGAGGTTCCAAAACCTCTTGGAGGCTCTTACCTTCTCAACAGGGAAGTCTGTTTTCATAGAATCATAGAATCATAGAATATCAGAGTTGGAAGGGACCTCAAGAAGTCATCTAGTCCAACCCCATGCTCAGAGCAGGACCAATTCCCAGCTAAATCATCCCAGCCAGGTCTTTGTCAAGCCGGGCCTTAAAAACCTCCAAGGAAGGAGACTCCATTTTTTTTCCCCCATCTTATATGGAACCAATCACCAGAGACCCCAACCATCGAAAAATCCCCAAATGTGCTTTGTTGCTTCTAACTAATTTCTAGTAAAATCAGTAAAAGGAAAGGAGAAAACTCGAAAGAGGCTCCTGCTCCCACTCACATACGTGAACCCTAATACTCTGTCAGTCCTCAAAGAGAGACCTCGAGAAGGAGACTTGCTGAAGCAAAACCACAGGGGTCTCTGAGGTTTCCCTGGCCCTGTGCTCCTGTCATGCCTGGCTCATGTCAGCATCTCTCTCTGAGGTCACCACCTCCCTAACACCTTTGAGCAATTCACCTCCTCAACCCCAGAATGGAGTCTTCTTGTCCTTTCTAGTAACCTCCAGTGCCAACCCCACTCCTTGTAGGATGAGCTCCTGCTACCTCCAGCTCAGTGCCCTTGAGAGCTGTTCCACCTCCAAACCACAGCTCAAGTTATCAGAACCCTCTTCTCCACCCCCACCCAGGTTGGGCAGGGAGGCGGATCTAGCTGGGGGGGCAGCAGGGATTCTGAAAGCAGAAAAGTGCGTTGCGGGGAGCCCCCCTTGAGACCTTGCCCCAAGTCATCGCAGACAGTAATGTTAAGCCACAGGTTGGGAGCATCTAGTGTCAGTGGAGTCCAAGCACTATTTCAACCTCACAGTATTGGATCAACTTTCCACAAGGGGAGGTGAAGAGCACCGCCAACAACACACACACACACACACACACACACACACACACACACACACACACACTCCTGGTGGTGGGAGGGGAACAGGAGAAAGGACAAAAGAAGTAAGTGATGAAGAGGAAGGAAGGAGGGATGGAGGAAAAGGTAAAACGAAAAGGACAAAACCTAATGTCCCCAGTGATTCCACGGGACAAAATCCCAGGGAGGGAATAAAATTCTGCCACCTTGAGCTAGTGTTTTCCATGCCTAGAATTCAGCTGGCACCAGGTGGATCAGACTGAAAAGGTTACAAACCTCTCCGAGGCTCTTAACTTCTTAACAGGGACGTCTGTTTTCTAGTAAAATCAGTAAAGAGAAAGGAGAAATCTCGAAAGAGGCTCCTGCTCGCACTCACATACGTCAGCCCTAATACTCTCTCAGTCCTCAAAGAGAGACCTCGAGAAGGAGACTTGCTGAAGCAAAGCCACAGGGGTCTCTGAGGTTTCCCTGGCCCTGGGCCCCTGTCCTGCCTGGCTGATGTCAGCATCTCTCTCTGAGGTCACCACCTCCCTAACACATTTGACCAATAAGCTGACATCCTGCAAAAGGCCTTTGTGATGTCACTGCCACACCCAACCAAACCCTGAAGTGCTAATGTCCTGCTGCTGGCCTGACACTTTGAAGGTTTGAGGTTGTCATAACTATAAAGGGAAGGGTAATAGCTGTCCTGTGTACAGTACTATAAAATCCCTCCTGGCCAGAGACTCCAAAATCCTTTTCCCTGTAAAGGGTTAAGAAGCTCAGGTAACCTGGCTGGCATCTGACCTAAAGGACCAATAAGGGGACAAGATACTTTCAAATCTTGGGGAGGGGAAGGCTTTTGTTTGTGTTCTTTGTTTGTGTGGGTGTTCGCCCTCGGGACTGAGAGGGACCAGACATCAATCCAGGTTCTCCACATCTTTCTAAACAAGTCTCTCCTATTTCAAACAAGGCGTGTTAGTTTTCCTTTGTTTTCTCAACTTGTAAATGTACCTTTTACTAGAGTGTTTATCTTTGTTTGCTGTACTTTGAACCTAAGACTAGAGGGGAGTCCTCTGAGCTCTTTAAGTTTGATTACCCTGTAAGGTTAATTTCCATACTGATTTTACAGAGATGATTTTTACCTTTTTCTTTAATTAAAAGCCTTATTTTTAAGAACCTGATTGGTTTTTCCTTGTTTTAAGATCCAAGGAGTTTGGATCTTGATTCACCAGGAGTTGGTGGGAGGAAGGAGGGGAATGGTTAATTTCTCCTTCTTTTAGATCCAAGGGGGTTGGATCTGTATTCACCAGAAGTTGGTGGGAGGAAGGAGGGGGGATAGTTAATTTCTCCTTGTTTTAAGATCCAAGGGGTTTGGATCTGTATTCACCAGGGAATTGGTGAAAGGTTTCTCAAGGCTACCCAGGGGAGGAAATTAGCCTTGGGATGGTGGTTAAGCTTAGAAGTTTTCATGCAGGCCCCTACATTTGTACCCTAAACTTCAAAGTGGGGATACAGCCTTGACACAGGTACTCTCTGTGGATCACCCCACTCAATGCGTCTTCATTCTAGGAAGCAAGTCGGCTAGACAGTAAAACATCAGAGGCTGCTCCCAATACTACACTCAGTGTTTCCAAAAGTAGGAGACTTTCTGGCCACAAGAGACCTTTAGAGCATCTCATCTAATCTCCTCCATATCATAGGCCTCCTGTATAGTACAATAGTTACTTTTTGGGCACACACATTCCAGAAAGGCATCTAGTCTTCATTCAATGACATCAAGAGATGGAGAATCCACCACTTTCCCTTTTAGTGAGTGCCAGGGGGCTCCATTTCCCCTTCCACTAGCTCGCCATTTACAGGGAGACAGAGCAGTACCTGCAGCAGGGAGCGGGAGTTGCTGAAGGCCTCAGAGGCGCAGCCCCTGCAGTGTCTCAGGCACCTGGCGCAAGTGGCGGATGATGCGGGTGCATCACTTTGGCCGTGACGTCCTCCTCCTGCAAGGGAACGAGAACCTGTCAGAGACTCAAACGCCCCGAGGAATCAGGGGGAATTAAGGGCACCTGGAACCAGCAGTATTTAAACTGACTACCTGCCCACCACTGAGGGATGAATTCACCTCCTGAACCCCAGAATGGAGTCTTCTTGTCCTTTCTAGTAACCTCCAGTGACAACCCCCCTCCTTGAAGGATGAGCTCCTGCTATCTCCCCCTCAGTGCCCTTGACAGCTGTTCCACCTCCAAACCACAGCTCAAGTTATTAGTACCTTTGGACACAGACTGGCTAACCTAGTGAGGAGGGTTTTAAACTAGGTTCGACGGGGACAGGTGAGCAAAGCCCACAGGTAAGTGGGGAACATGGAGACCGGGGAGATGGGTCAAAAACGAGAGGGAGTGTGGGCTATATTGTCAGAGGGAAAGGAGGGTCAGGACAAAACTGGGAGGAAACATCAAACCAGTATCTTAGATGTCTATATACAAATGCGAGAAGTATGGGGAATAAGCAGGAAGAACTGGAAGTGCTAATAAATAAATACAACTATGACATTGTTGGCATTACTGAAACTTGGTGGGATAATACACATGATTGGAATGTTGGTGTGGATGGGTACAGCTTGCTCAGGAAGGATAGACAGGGGAAAAAGGGAGGAGGTGTTGCCTTGTATATTAAAAATGTACACACTTGGACTGAGGTAGAGATGGACATAGGAGACGGAAGTGTTGAGAGTCTCTGGGTTAGGCTAAAAGGGGTAAAAAACAAGGGAGATGTCATGCTAGGAGTCTACTACAGGCCACCTAATCAGGTGGAAGAGGTGGATGAGGCTTTTTTTATATTCTTATTGATAAACTAGGCAAATACAATTTAGATGGGGCTACTATAAGGTGGGTGCATAACTGGCTGGATAACCGTACTCAGAGAGTTGTTATTAATAGTTCCCAATCCTGCTGGAAAGCCATAACGAGTGGGGTATCGCAGGGGTCTGTTTTGGGACCGGCGCTGTTCAATATCTTCATCAACGACTTAGATATTGGCATAGAAAGTACGCTTATTAAGTTTGCGGATGATACCAAACTGGGAGGGATTGCAACTGCTTTGGAGGACAGGGTCATAATTCAAAATGATCTGGACAAATTGGAGAAATGGTCTGAGTTAAACAGGATGAAGTTTAACAAAGACAAATGCAAAGTGCTCCACTTAGGAAGGAACAATCAGTTTCACACATACAGAATGGGAAGAGACTGTCTAGGAAGGAGTACGGCAGAAAGGGATCTAGGGGTTATAGTGGACCACAAGCTAAATATGAGTCAACAGTGTGATGCTCTTGCAAAAAAAGCAAACCTGATTCTGGGATGTATTAACAGGTCTGTTGTGAGCAAGCCACGAGAAGTCATTCTTCCGCTCTACTCTGCTCTGGTTAGGCCTCAGCTGGAGTATTGTGTCCAGTTCTGGGCACCGCATTTTAAAAAAGATGTGGAGAAATTGGAAAGGGTCCAGAGAAGAGCAACAAGAATGATTAAAGGTCTTGAGAACATGACCTATGAAGGAAGGCTGAAAGAATTGGCTTTGTTTAGTTTGGAAAAGAGAAGACTGAGAGGAGACATGATAGCAGTTTTCAGGTATTTAAAAGGGTGTCATAAGGAGGAGGGAGAAAACTTGTTCACCTTAGCCTCTAAGGATAGAACCAGAAGCAATGGGTTTAAAGTGCAGCAAGGGAGGTCTAGGTTGGACATTAGGAAAAAGTTCCTAACTGTCAGGGTGGTTAAACACTGGAATAAATTGCCGAGGGAGGTTGTGGAATCTCCATCTCTTGAGATATTTAAGAGTAGGTTAGATAAATGTCTATCAGGGATGGTCTAGATGGTATTTGGTCCTGCCACGCGGGCAGGGGACTGGACTCGATGACCTCTCGAGGTCCCTTCCAGTCCGATAATCTATGAATGTATGAAAAAACCACTGTTCTCCACCCCCACCCAGGTTGGCCAGGGAGGCGGCTCTAGCAGGGGGGGCAGGAGGGATTCTGGCAGCAGTGAAGTGGGTTGCGGGGAAGTTGAGATCTTGCCCCAAGTCATCCCAGACACTAATGCTAAGCCACAGGATGGCAGCATCTAGTGTTAGTGGAGTCCAAACACTATTTCAACCCCACAGTTTTCGAGGAACAGGAGAAAGGACAAAAGAAGTAAGAGATGAAGAGAAAGGAAGGAGGGATGGAGGAAAAGGTAAAACAAAAAGGACAAACCCTAATGTCCCCAGTGATTCTACGGCACAAAATCCAAGGGATGGAATAAAATTCTGCCATCTTAAACTACTGTTTTCCATGCCTAGAATTCAGCTGGCACCACGTGGATCAGACTGAGCAGCTGCCAAAACCTCTTGGAGGCTCTTACCTTCTAAACAGGGACGTCTGTTTTCTAGTAAAATCAGTAAAAGGAAAGGAGAAAACTCGAAAGAGGCTCCTGCACGCACTCACGTACGTGAACCCTAATACTCTCTCAGTCCTCAAAGAGAGACCTTGAGAAGGAGACTTGCTGAAGCAAAGCCACAGGGGTCTCTGAGGTTTCCCTGGCCCTGTGCTCCTGTCCTGCCAGGCTGATGTCAGCATCTCTCTCTGAGGTCACCACCTCCCTAACACATTTGACCAATAAGCTGACATCCTGCAAAAGGCCTTTGTGATGTCACTGCCACACCCAACCAAACCCTCAAGTGCTAATGTCCTGCTGCTGGCCTGACACTTTGAAGGTTTGAGGTTGTCATAACTATAAAGGGAAGGGTAACAGCTGTCCTGTGTACAGTACTATAAAATCCCTCCTGGCCAGAGACTCCAAAATCCTTTTCCCTGTAAAGGGTTAAGAAGCTCAGGTAACCTGGCTGGCATCTGACCTAAAGGACCAATAAGGGGACAAGATACTTTCAAATCTTGGGGAGGGGAAGGCTTTTGTTTGTGTTCTTTGTTTGTGTGGGTGTTCGCCCTCGGGACTGAGAGGGACCAGACATCAATCCAGGTTCTCCACATCTTTCTAAACAAGTCTCTCCTATTTCAAACAAGGCGTGTTAGTTTTCCTTTGTTTTCTCAACTTGTAAATGTACCTTTTACTAGAGTGTTTATCTTTGTTTGCTGTACTTTGAACCTAAGACTAGAGGGGAGTCCTCTGAGCTCTTTAAGTTTGATTACCCTGTAAGGTTAATTTCCATACTGATTTTACAGAGATGATTTTTACCTTTTTCTTTAATTAAAAGCCTTATTTATAAGAACCTGATTGATTTTTCCTTGTTTTAAGATCCAAGGAGTTTGGATCTTGATTCACCAGGAGTTGGTGGGAGGAAGGAGGGGGGATGGTTAATTTCTCCTTGTTTTAAGATCCAAGGGGTTTGGATCTGTATTCACCAGGGAATTGGTGAAAGGTTTCTCAAGGCTACCCAGGGGAGGAAATTAGCCTTGGGATGGTGGTTAAGCTTAGAAGTTTTCATGCAGGCCCCTACATTTGTACCCTAAACTTCAAAGTGGGGATACAGCCTTGACACAGGTACTCTCTGTGGATCACCCCACTCAATGCGTCTTCATTCTAGGAAGCAAGCCGGCTAGACAGTAAAACATCACAGGCTGCTCCCAATACTACACTCAGTGTTTCCAAAATTTGTAGACTTTATGCCCAGAAGAGACCTTTAGAGCATCTCATCTAACCCCTTGCATACCATAGGCTTGCTGTATAGTACAATAGTTACTTTTTGGGCACACACATTCCAGAAAGGCATCTAGTCTTCCTTCAATGACATCAAGAGATGGAGAATCCACCACTTTCCCTTTTAGTGAGTGCCAGGGGGCTCCATTTCCCTTTCCACTAGTTCCCCATTTACAGTGAGACAGAGCAGTACCTGCAGCAGGGAGCGGGAGTTGCTGAAAGACTCAGAGGAACAACCCATGCAGTGTCTCAGGCACCTGGCGCAAGTGGCGGATGATGCGGGTGCATCACTTTGGCCGTGACGTCCTCCTGCTGCAAGGGAACGAGAACCTGTCAGAGACTCAAACGCCCCGAGGAATCAGGGGGAATTAAGGGCACCGGGAACCAGCAGTATTTCCACTCAGCACCTGCCCACCGCTGAGGGATGAATTCACCTCCTGAACCCCAGAATGGAGTCTTCTTGTCCTTTCTAGTAACCTCCAGTGCCAAATCCTCTCCTTGAAGGGTGAGCTGCTGCTACCTCCCTCTCAGTGCCCTTGACAGATGTTCCACCACCAAACCACAGCTCAAGTTATCAGAACCCTCTTCTCCACCCCCACCCAGGTTGGCCAGGGAGGCGGCTCTAGCAGGGGTGGCAGGAGGGATTCTGCCAGCAGTGAAGTGGGTTCCGGGGAGGTTGAGATCTTGCCCCAAGTCATCCCAGACACCAATGCTAATCCACACGATGGCAGCATCTACTGTCAGTGGAGTCCAAGCACTATTTCAACCACACAGGTTTGGATGAACTCCCCACAAAGGGAGGTGAAGAGCACCCCCAGCAACACACAAACACACACAGACACACAAACCACTCCCGGTGGTGGGAGGGGAACAGGAGAAAGGACAAAAGAAGTAAGAGATGAAGAGAAAGGAAGGAGGGATGGAGGAAAAGGTAAAATGAAAAGGACAAACACTAATGTCACCAGTGAATCTACGGGACAAAATCACAGGGAGGGAATAAAATTCTGCCACCTTGAACTAGTGTTTTCCATGCTTAGAATTCAGCTGGCACCAGGTGGATCAGACTGAACAGGATACAAACCTCTCCGAGGCACTTACTTTCCTCAAAGAGAGACCTCAAGGAGGAGACTTGCTGAAGCAAAGCCAGAGGGGTCTCTGAGCTTTCCCTGGCCCTCATGTCAGCATCTCTCTCTGATGTCAGCATCTCTCTCTGAGGTCACCACCTCCCTAACACATTTGACCAATAAGCTGACGTCCTGCAAAAGGCCTTTGTGGTGTCACTGCCACACCGAACCAAACCCTGAAGTGCTAATGTCCTCCTGCTGGCCTGACACTTTGAAGGTTTGAGCTACTCTGTGTGAATCACCCCACTCAATGGGTCTTCATTCTAGGAAGCAAGCCGGCTAGACAATAAAACATCAGAGGCTGCTCCCAATGCTACACTCACTGTTTCCAAAATTATTACACTTTATGGCCAGAAGAGACCTTTAGAGCATCTCATCTAAGCCCCTGCATATCATGGGCTTCCTGTATAGTACAATAGTTACTTTTTGGGCACAAACATTCCAGAAAGGTATCTAGTCTAAATTAAATGACATTAAGAGATGGAGAATCCATCACTTTCCCTTTTAGTGAGTGCCAGGGGGCTCCATTTCCCCTTCCACTAGCTCCCCATTTACAGTGAGCCAGAGCAGTACCTGCAGCAGGGAGCGGGAGTTGCTGATGGCCTCAGAGGCACAGCCCCTGCAGTGTCTCAGGAATCTGGCGCAAGTGCCGGATGATGCGGAGCTGGTGCATCACTTTTGGCCGTGACGTCCTCCTGCTGCAAGGGAACGAGAACCTGTCAGAGACTCAAACGCCCCGAGGAATCAGGGGGAATTAAGGGAACCTGGAACCAGCAGTATTTCCACCCAGCACCTGCCCATCAATGAGAGATGAATTCACCTCCTGAACCCCAAAATGGAGTCTTCTTGTCCTTTCTAGAAACCTCCAGAGCCAACCCCCCTCCTTGTAGGGTGAGCTCCTGCTACCTCCTGCTCAGTGCCCTTCACAGATATTCCACCTCCAAACCACAGCTCAAGTCATCAGAACCCTCTTCTCCACCCCGACACAGGTTGGGCTGGGAGGCGGCTCTAACAGGGTGTGCAGGAGGGATTCTGACAGCAGTGAAGTGGGTTGCAGGGAGGTTGAGATCTTGACCCAAGTCATCCCAGACACTAATGCTAAGTCACACAATGGCAGCATCTACTGTCAGTGGGGTCCAAGCACTATTTCAACCCCACAGTTTTGGATCAACTCCCCACAAGGGGAGGAGAAGAGAACCATCAGCACCACACACACACACACACACACATACACACACAGACACACACAGACACAAACACCACTCCTGGTGGTGTGAGGGGAACAAGAGAAAGGACAAAAGAAGTAAGAGATGAAGAGAAAGGAAGGAGGGATGGAGGAAAAGGTAAAAGGAAAAGGACAAACCCTAATGTCCCCATGTCGGACATCAGGAATGGTAACATACATAAGCCAGTATGTGAACACTTCAATCTCCCTGGTCATTCTATTACAGATTTAAAAGTCACTATCATTGAACAAAAAAACTTCAGAAACAGACTTCAAAGAGAAACAGCAGAACTAAAATTCATTTGCAAATTCAACACCATTAATCTGGGCTTGAATAGGGACTGGGAGTGGCTGGCTCACTACAGAAGCAGCTTTTCCTCTCCTGGAATTGACACCTCCTCATCTATTATTTGGAGTGGACTACATCCACCCTGATTTTTGAATTGGCCCTGTCAACACTGGTTCTCCACTTGTGAAGTAACTCCCTGCTCTCCATGTGTCAGTATATAATGCCTGCATCTGTAACTTTCACTCTATGCATCCGAAGAAGTGAGGTTTTTACTCACGAAAGCTTATGCCCAAATAAATCTGTTAGTCTTTAAGGTGCCACCAGACTCCTTGTTGTTTTCCTAATATCCCCAGTGATTCTACGGGACAAAATCCCAGGGAGGGAATAAAATTCTGCCACCTTAAACTAGTGTTTTCCATGCCTAGAATTCAGATGGCACCAGGTGGATCAGACTGAACAGGTTACAAACCTCTCCGAGGCACTTACTTTCTCAACAGGGACTTCTGTTTTCTAGTAAAATGGGTAAAAGGAAAGGAGAAAACTCAAAAGAGGCTCCTGCTCACACTCACATATGTGAACCCTAATACTCTCTCAGTCCTCAAAGAGAGCTCGAGAAGGAGACTTGCTGAAGCAAAGCCACAGGGGTCTCTGAGGTTTCCCTGGCCCTGCGCCCCTGTTTTGCCTGGCTGATGTGAGCATCTCTCTCTGAGGTCACCACCTCCCTAACAACTTTGACCAATAGGCTGAGCTCCTGCAAAAGGCCTTTGTGATGTCACTGCCACACCCACCCATCCCCTGAAGTGCTAATGTCCTGCTGCTGGCCTGACACTTTGAAGGTTTGAGCTACTCTCTGTGGATCACCCCACTCAATGCGTCTTCATTCTAGGAAGCAAGCCGGTTAGACAGTAAAACATTAGAGGCTGCTCCCAATGCTACACTCAGTGTTTCCAAAATTAATACACTTTATGGCCAGAAGAGACCTTTAGAGCATCTCATCTAACCCCCTGCATATCAAAGGCTTCCTGTATAGGACAATAGTTACTTTTTGGGCACAAACATTCAAGAAAGGCATCTAGTTTCATTCAATGACTTCAAGAGATGGAGAATCCACCACTTTCCCTTTCACTGAGTGCCAGGGGGCTCCATTTCCCCTTCCACTAGCTCCCCATTTACAGTGAGCCAGAGCAGTACCTGCAACAGGGAGCGGGAGTTGCTGAAGGCCTCAGAGGCACAACCCCTGCAGTGTCTCTGGCACCTGGCGCAAGTGATGGATGATGCGGAGCTGGTGCCTCACTTTGGCCGTGACGCCCTCCTGCTGCAAGGGAATGAGAACCAGTCAGACTCAAACGCCCCGAGGAATCAGGGGGAATTAAGGGCACCTGGAACCAGCAGTATTTCCACTCAGCACCTGCCCAACACTGAGGGATAAATTCACCTCCTGAAACCCAGAATGGAGTCTTCTTGTCCTTTCTAGTAACCTCCAGTGCCAATCCCCCTCCTTCTAGGGTGAGCTCCTGCTACCTCCCCCTCAGTGTCCTTGACAGCTGTTCCACCTCCAAACCACAGCTTAAGTCATCAGAAACCTCTTCTAGACCCCCACCAAGGTTGGGCTGGGAGGCGGGTCTAGCAGTGGGGGCAGGAGGGATTCTGGCAGCAGTGAAGTGGGTTGCGGGGAGGTTGAGATCTTGCCCAAGTCATCCGAGACACTAACGCTAAGCCACAGGATGGCAGCATCTAGTGTCTGTGGAGTCCAAGCACTATTTCAACCCCACAGTTTTGGATGAACTTCCCACAAGAGGAGGTGAAGATCACCCCCAGCAACACACACACACACACACACACACACACACACACACACACACACACACACACACACACACACACACACACACACACACACACACACACACACACACACACACACACACACACACACACACCACTCCTGGTGGTGGGAGGAGAACAGGAGAAAGGACAAAAGAAGTAAGAGATGAAGAGAAAGGAAGGAGGGATGGTGGAAAAGGTAAAACGAAAAGGACAAACCCTAATGTCCCCAGTGATTCCACGGGACAAAATCCCGTGTGGACTACAAAATTCTGTCACCTTGAACTAGTGTTTTCCATGCCTAGAATTCAACGGGCACCAGGTGGATCAGACTGAGCAGGTTCAAAAACCTCTTGGAGGCTCTTACCTTCTAAACAGGGACGTCTGTTTTCTAGTAAAATCAGTAAAAGGGAAGGAGAAAACTCGAAAGAGGCTCCTGCTCGCACTCACATACGTGAACCCTAATACTCTCTCAGTACTCAAAGAGAGACCTCGAGAAGGAGACTTGCTAAAGCAAAGCCACAGGGGTCTCTGAGGTTTCCCTGGCCCTGCGCCCCTGACTGATGTCAGCATCTCTCTCTGAGGTCACCACCTCCCTAACACCTTTGACCAATACGCTGAGATACTGCATGTAGCGGGGCGGCCTGGCTCCCAGGCGCCCCAGGAAGTCAAGGCCACCGCGGCCTGTCCCCACCCCTCGGAAGTGAAGGGGCGGGACAGGAAGTATAAAGGCCAAGCCACAGCGCTCAGTAGCTGGCCGGCAGCGGGAGAGGACAGACGCTGGTGCCCGAGCTCCCGCGGACCTGAGCCTGCCGAGAGCCCGGTATCCTGAGGAACGGTCTGAGCTTCCCCCGCCAAGGGCCCAGAGGGAGTGACAGACCTACCTGCTGCTCGGGGCCCGGAGCAGCCCATGATCTGCGACCCAGCAGACGGAACTCAGGAGGAACAGGTACCCATGGAGGAGGAGATGGGAAGTGGCCCGGGGATAGCAGACCCCGAACCCATGTCAGTGTGTTGCGGTCAGGATCCCCACTGACTGCGCGGCAGACGGACTGCTGCGGATAGGGCCCCGGGCTGGAACACAGTGGAGTGGGTGGGCCTGTGTTCCCCCCTGCCACCCCGTGCTGGGTGGCAGTCTCTCCTCCTCCTTGTCCAAGGGGCCTGGGCCTCTGACTGACGATAGGTTTGCTGCCCCGCCCTGACCTAGGGCCTGGGATATCCCAAACTGACCCAGCTCCTGCTACAAGGCCTGGGCCGCTGACTGACTACTGGTTTGTTCCCCGCCCTGACCCAGGGCCGGAGCTGTTGATTGTGTGCTCAGTCCCTGCATAAGGGCCTGAGCTCTGAACTGTTGATTGTGTGCTCAGTCCCTGCACAAAGGCCTGAGCGCCGAACTGCTAATTGTGTGCTCAGCCCCTACCCAAAGGTCTGGGCCCTAACTGTTATTCGCTTTGTAGCGGGGCGGCCTGGCTCCCAGGTACCCCAGGAAGGGACGAGCCCCACCCCGGAACTACTACACTGCAAAAGGCCTTTGTGATGTCACTGCCACACCCACCCATCCCCTGAAGTGCTAATGTCCTGCTGCTGGCCTGACACTTTGAAGGTTTCAGCTACTCTCTGTGGATCACCCCACTCGATGCGTCTTCATTCTAGGAAGCAAGCCGGCTAGACAGTAAAGCATCAGAGGCTGCTCCCAATGCTACACTCAGTGTTTCCAAAATTACTACACTTTATGGCCAGAAGAGACCTTTAGAACATCTCATCTAACCCCCTGCATATCATAGGCTTCCTGTATAGTACAATAGGTACTTTTTGGGCACACACATTCCAGAAAGGCATCTAGTCTTCATGAAATGACATCAAGAGATGGAGAATCCACCACTTTCCCTTTTACTGAGTGTCAGGGGGCTCCATTTCCCCTTCCACTAGCTCCCCATTTACAGTGAGCCAGAGCAGTACCTGCAGCAGGGAGCGGGAGTTGCTGATGGCCTCAGAGGCACAGCCCCTGCAGTGTCTAAGGCACCTGGCACAAGTGCCGGATGATGCAGAGCTGGTGCATCACTCTGGCCATGACGTCCTCCTGCTGCAAGGGAACGAGAACCTGTCAAAGACTCAAACGCCCCGAGGAATCAGGGGGAATTAAGGGCATCTGGAACCAGCAGTATTTCCACCCAGCACCTCCCCACCACTGAGGGATGAATTCACCTCCTGAACCCCAGAATGGAGTCTTCTTGTCCTTTCTAGTAACCTCCAGTGCCAACCCCCCTCCTTGAAGGATGAGCTCCTGCTACTTCCCCCTCAGTGCCCTTGACAGCTGTTCCACCTCCAAACCACAGCTCAAGTTATCAGAACCCTCTTCTCCACCCCCACCCAGGTTGGGCAGGGAAGCGGCTCTAGCAGGGGGGGCAGGAGGGATTCTGCCAGCAGTGAAGTGGGTTGCGGGGAGGTTGAGATCTTGCCCCAATCATCCCAGACACTAATGCTAAGCCACAGGATGGCAGCATCTAGTGTCATTGGAGTTCAAGCACTATTTCAACCTCACAGTTTTGGATCAACTTCCCACAAGGGGAGGTGAAGAGCACCCCCAGCAACACACACACACACACACACACACACACACACACACACACACACACACACCCCACTCCTGGTGGTGGCAGGTGAACAGGAGAAAGGACAAAAGAAGTAAGAGATTAAGAGAAAGGAAGGAGGGATGGAGGAAAAGGTAAAACGAAAATGAAAAACACTAATGTCCCCTGTGATTCTACGGGACAAAATCCCACAGAGGGAATAAAATTCTGCCACCTTAACCTAGTGTTTTCCATGCCTAGAATTCAGCTGGCACCAGATGGATCAGACTGAGCAGGTTCCAAAACCTCTTGGAGGGTCTTACCTTCTAAATAGGGACGTCTGTTTTCTAGTAAAATCCGTCAAAGGAAAGGAGAAAACTCCAAAGAGGCTCCTGCTCGCACTCACACATGTGAACACTAATACTCTCTCAGTCCTCAAAGAGAGACCTCGAGAAGGAGACTTGCTGAAGCAATAACAGACACTTGGTGGGATAACTCACATGACTGGAGTACTGTCATGGATGGATATAAACTGTTCAGGAAGGACAGGCAGGGCAGAAAAGGTGGGGGAGTTGCATTGTATGTAAGAGAGGAGTATGAGTGCTCAGAGGTCCGGTATGAAACTGTAGAAAAACCTGAGAGTCTCTGGATAAAGTTGAGAAGTGTGAGCAACAAGGGGGATGTCACGGTTGGAGTCTGGTATAGACCACCAGACCAGGGGGATGAGGTGGACGAGGCTTTCTTCTGGCAACTAGCAGAAGTTGCTAGATCGCAGGCCCTGGTTCTCATGGGAGACTTTAATCACCCTGATATCTGCTAGGAGAGCAATACAGCGGTGCACAGACAATCCAGGAAGTTTTTGGAAAGTGTAGGGCACAATTTCCTGGTGCAAGTGCTGGAGGAACCAACTAGGGGCAGAGCTTTTCTCGACCTGCTGCTCACAAACAGGGAAGAATTAGTAGGGGAAGCAAAAGTGGATGGGAACCTGGGAGGCAGTGACCATGAGATGGTCGAGTTCAGGATCCTGACACAAGGAAGAAAGGAGAGCAGCAGAATACGGACCCTGGACTTCAGAAAAGCAGACTTTGACTCCCTCAGGGAACAGATGGGCAGGATCCCCTGGGAGAATAACATGAAGGGCAAAGGGGTCCAGGAGAGCTGGCTGTATTTTAAAGAATCCTTATTGCGGTTGCAGGAACAAACCATCCCGATGTGTAGAAAGAATAGTAAATATGGCAGGCGACCAGCTTGGCTAAACAGTGAAATCCTTGCTGATCTTAAACGCAAAAAAGAAGCTTACAAGAAGTGGAAGATTGGACAAATGACCAGGGAGGAGTATAAAAATATTGCTCAGGCATGCAGGAGTGAAATCAGGAAGGCCAAATCACACTTGGAGTTGCAGCTAGCAAGAGATGTTAAGAGTAACAAGAAGGATTTCTTCAGGTATGTTAGCAACAAGAAGAAAGTCAAGGAAAGTGTGGGCCCCTTACTGAATGAGGGAGGCAACCTAGTGACCGAGGATGTGGAAAAAGCTAATGTACTCAATGCTTTTTTTGCCTCTGTCTTCACGAACAAGGTCAGCTCCCAGACTGCTGCACTGGGCAGCACAATATGGGGAGAAGGTGACCAGCCCTCTGTGAAGAAAGAAGTGGTTCGGGACTATTTAGAAAAACTGGACGTGCACAACTCCATGGGGCTGGATGCGCTGCATCCGAGGGTGCTAAAGGACTTGGCGGACGAGATTGCACAGCCATTAGCCATTATTTTTGAAAACTCATGGCGATCGAGGGAGGTCCCGGATGACTGGAAAAAGGCTAATGTCGTGCCCATCTTTAAAAAAGGGAAGGAGGAGGATCCGGGGAACTACAGGCCAGTCAGCCTCACCTCAGTCCCTGGAAAAATCATGGAGCAGGTCCTCAAGGAATCAATTATGAAACACTTAGAGGAGAGGAAAGTGATCAGGAAGAGTCAGCATGGATTCACCAAGGGGAAGTCGTGCCTGACTAACCTAATTGCCTTCTATGATGAGATAACTGGCTCTGTGGATGAGGGGAAAGCAGTGGATGTGTTATTCCTTGACTTTAGCAAAGCTTTTGATACGCTCTCCCACAGTATTCTTGCCACCAAGTTAAAGAAGTATGGGATGGATGAATGGACTGTAAGGTGGATAGAAAGCTGGCTGGATCGTCGGGCTCAACGGGTAGTGATCAATGGCTCCATGTCTAGTTGGCAGCCGGTTTCAAGCGGAGTAGTGCCCCAAGGGTCGGTCCTGGGGCCGGTTTTGTTTAATATCTTTATTAATGATCTGGAGGATGGTGTGGACTGCACTCTCAGCAAGTTTGCAGATGACACTAAACTAGGAGGCGTGGTAGATACGCTAGAGGGTAGGGATCGGATACAGAGGGACCTAGACAAATTAGAGGATTGGGCCAAAAAAAACCTGATGAAGTTCAACAAGGACAAGTGCAGAGTCCTGCACTTAGGACGGAAGAATCCCATGCACTGCTACAGACTAGGGACCGAATGGCTAGGTAGCAGTTCTGCAGAAAAGGACCTAGGGGTCACAGTGGACGAGAAGCTGGATATGAGTCAACAGTGTGCTCTTGTTGCCAAGAAGGCTAACGGCATTTTGGGCTGTATAAGTAGGGGCATTGCCAGCAGATCGAGGAACGTGATCGTTCCCCTTTATTCGACATTGGTGAGGCCTCATCTGGAATACTGTGTCCAGTTTTGGGCCTGTGGAAGCAGAGAAAGAGCTCACAGGAAGGGGATGCAATGCATGACAGTTCGTTAGCAAGAGTTAGGCTAACTGTAACCCTAATAACGCGAGATTTGTAGAAGCGAGGAATGTGTGAGGCGGGTGAGAAAGAACTGTGTAAGAAGTCATTATGACCTGGTATAGATAAGGTGTAGAAGACCTTGTGTAGATAAGGTATAGAAAATATTGTATGTTGGCAAGAGTCAAAACAAGTGAAGAAATGAGATATCAAGATGGCCTATGTATAAACAAAACGCAGCTGTCCCTCGTTATTTCTGTAATGAAAGGTATAAATGCTTGCTGTAATTAGTTACCTGGGAGAGACCTGCTTAGCTCTCTCCCTCTGGGCAATTGTGAGAGTTAATAAAGCATCTGACTTGCTGTACCTAAACAAATAGTGAGAACTCTGTTTTTCTCCGACAGGCCCCACACTACAAGAAGGATGTGGAAAAATTGGAAAGAGTCCAGTGGAGAGCAACAAAAATGATTAGGGGTCTGGAGCACATGACTTATGAGGAGAGGCTGAGGGAACTGGGATTGTTTAGTCTCCAGAAGAGAAGAATGAGGGGGGATTTGATAGCAGCCTTCAACTACGTGAAGGGGGGTTCCAAAGAGGATGGAGCTCGGTTGTTCTCAGTGGTGGCAGATGACAGAACAAGGAGCAATGGTCTCAAGTTGCAGTGGGGGAGGTCCAGGTTGGATAGTAGGAAACACTATTTCACTAGGAGGGTGGTGAAGCACTGGAATGCGTTAACTAGGGAGGTGGTGGAGTCTCCTTCCTTGGAGGTTTTTAAGGCCCGGCTTGACAAAGCCCTGGCTGGGATGATTTAGTTGGGAATTGGTCCTGCTTTGAGGACGGGGTTGGAGTAGATGACCTCTTGAGGTCCCTTCCAACCCTGATATTCTATGATTCTATGATTCTATGAAAGTCACAGGGGTCTCTGAGGTTTCCCTGGCCCTAAGCCCCTGTCCTGCCTGGCTGATGTCAGCATCTCTCTCTGAGGTTACCACCTCCCTAACACCTTTGACCAATAGGCTGAGGTCCTGAAAAGGCCTTTGTGATGTCACTGCCACACCCACCCATCCCCGGAAGTGCTAATGTCCTGCTGCTGGCCTGACACTTTGAAGGTTTGAGGTTGTCATAACTATAAAGGGAAGGGTAACAGCTGTCCTGTGTACAGTACTATAAAATCCTCCTGGCCAGAGACTCCAAAATCCTTTTCCCTCTAAAGGGTTAAGAAGCTCAGGTAACCTGGCTGGTATCTGACCTAAAGGACCAATAAGGGGACAAGATACTTTCAAATCTTGGGGAGGGGAAGGCTTTTGTTTGTGTTCTTTGTTTGTGTGGGTGTTCGCCCTCGGGACTGAGAGGGACCAGACATCAATCCAGGTTCTCCACATCTTTCTAAACAAGTCTCTCCTATTTCAAACAAGGCGTGTTAGTTTTCCTTTGTTTTCTCAACTTGTAAATGTACCTTTTACTAGAGTGTTTATCTTTGTTTGCTGTACTTTGAACCTAAGACTAGAGGGGAGTCCTCTGAGCTCTTTAAGTTTGATTACCCTGTAAGGTTAATTTCCATACTGATTTTACAGAGATGATTTTTACCTTTTTCTTTAATTAAAAGCCTTATTTTTAAGAACCTGATTGATTTTTCCTTGTTTTAAGATCCAAGGAGTTTGAATCTTGATTCACCAGGAGTTGGTGGGATGAAGGAGGGGAATGGTTAATTTCTCCTTCTTTTAGATCCAAGGGGGTTGGATCTGTATTCACCAGAAATTGGTGGGAGGAAGGAGGGGGGATGGTTTATTTCTCCTTGTTTTAAGATCCAAGGGGTTTGGATCTGTATTCACCAGGGATTTGGTGAAAGGTTTCTCAAGGCTACCCAGGGGAGGAAATTAGCCTTGGGATGGTGGTTAAGCTTAGAGGTTTTCATGCAGGCCCCTACATTTGTACCCTAAACTTCAAAGTGGGGATACAGCCTTGACACAGGTACTCTCTGTGGATCACCCCACTCAATGCGTCTTCATTCTAGGAAGCAAGCCGGCTAGACAGTAAAACATCACAGGCTGCTCCCAATACTACACTCAGTGTTTCCAAAATTTGTAGACTTTATGGCCACAAGAGACCTTTAGAGCATCTCATCTAAGCCCCTGCATATCATAGGCCTCCTGTATAGTACAATAGTTACTTTTTGGGCACACACATTCCAGAAAGGCATCTAGTCTTCCTTCAATGACATCAAGAGATGGAGAATCCACCACTTTCCCTTTTAGTGAGTGCCAGGGGGCTCCATTTCCCCTTCCACTAGCTCCCCATTTACAGTGAGCCAGAGCAGTACCTGCAGCAGGGAGCGGGAGTTGCTGATGGCCTCAGAGGCACAGCCCCTGCAGTGTCTCAGGAATCTGGCGCAAGTGCCGGACGATGCGGAGCTGGTGCATCACTTTTGGCCGTGACGTCCTCCTGCTGCAAGGGAACGAGAACCTGTCAGAGACTCAAACGCCCCGAGGAATCAGCGGGAATTAAGGGCACCTGGAACCAGCACTACTCCACCCATCACCTGCCCACCACTGAGGGATAAATTCACCTCCTGAACCCCAGAATGGAGTCTTCTTGTCCTTTCTAGTAACCTCCAGTGCCAACCCCCCTCCTTGAAGGATGAGCTCCTGCTATCTCCCCCTCAGTGCCCTTGACAGCTGTTCCACCTCCAAACCACAGCTCAAGTTATTAGTACCTTTGGACACAGACTGGCTAACCTAGTGAGGAGGGCTTTAAACTAGGTTCGAACGGGACAGGTGAGCAAAGCCCACAGATAAGTGGGGAACATGGAGACCGGGGAGATGGGTCAAAAACGAGAGGGAGTGTGGGCTATATTGTCAGAGGGAAAGGAGGGTCAGGACAAAACTGGGAGGAAACATCAAACCAGTATCTTAGATGCCTATATACAAATGCGAGAAGTATGGGGAATAAGCAGGAAGAACTGGAAGTGCTAATAAATAAACACAACTATGACATTGTTGGCATCACTGAAACTTGGTGGGATAATACACATGATTGGAATGTTGGTGTGGATGGGTACAGCTTGCTCAGGAAGGATAGACAGGGGAAAAAGGGAGGAGGTGTTGCCTTGTATATTAAAAATGTACACACTTGGACTGAGGTAGAGATGGACATAGGAGACGGAAGTGTTGAGAGTCTCTGGGTTAGGCTAAAAGGGGTAAAAAACAAGGGAGATGTCATGCTAGGAGTCTACTACAGGCCACCTAACCAGGTGGAAGAGGTGGATGAGGCTTTTTTTAAGCAACTAACAAAATCATCCAAAGCCCAAGATTTGGTGGTGATGGGGGACTTCAACTATCCGGCTATATGTTGGGAAAATAACACAGCGGGGCACAGACTATCCAACAAATTCCTGGACTGCATTGGAGACAACTTTTTATTTCAGAAGGTTGAAAAAGCTACTGGGGGGAAGCTGTTCTAGACTTGATTTTAACAAATAGGGAGGAACTCGTTGAGAATTTGAAAGTAGAAGGCAGCCTGGGTGAAAGTGATCATGAAATCATAGAGTTTGCAATTCTAAGGAAGGGTAGAAGGGAGAACAGCAAAATAGAGACAATGGATTTCAGGAAGGCAGATTTTGGTAAGCTCAGAGAGCTGATAGGTAAGGTCCCATGGGAATCAAGACTGAGGGGAAAAACAACTGAGGAGAGTTGGCAGTTTTTCAAAGGGACACTATTAAGGGCCCAAAAGCAAGCTATTCCGCTGGTTAGGAAAGATAGAAACTGTGGCAAAAGACCACCTTGGCTTAACCATGAGATCTTGCATGATCTAAAAAATAAAAAGGAGTCATATAAAAAATGGAAACTGGGACAGATTACAAAGGATGAATATAGGCAAACAACACAGGAATGCAGGGGCAAGATTAGAAAGGCAAAGGCACAAAATGAGCTCAAACTAGCTACGGGAATAAAGGGAAACAAGAAGACTTTTTATCAATACATTAGAAGCAAGAGGAAGACCAAAGACAGGGTAGGCCCACTGCTTAGTGAAGAGGGAGAATCTCCATCTCTTGAGATATTTAAGAGTAGGTTAGATAAATGTCTATCAGGGATGGTCTAGATGGTATTTGGTCCTGCCATGCGGGCAGGGGACTGGACTCGATGACCTCTCGAGGTCCCTTCCAGTCCGATAACCTATGAATGTATGAAAAAAACACTGTTCTCCACCCACACCCAGGTTGGCCAGGGAGGCGGCTCTAGCAGGGGGGGCAGGAGGGATTCTGGCAGCAGTGAAGTGGGTTGCGGGGAAGTTGAGATCTTGCCCCAAGTCATCCCAGACACTAATGCTAAGCCACAGGATGGCAGCATCTAGTGTTAGTGGAGTCCAAACACTATTTCAACCCTACAGTTTTCGAGGAACAGGAGAAAGGACAAAAGAAGTAAGAGATGAAGAGAAAGGAAGGAGGGATGGAGGAAAAGGTAAAACGAAAAAGACAAACCCTAATGTCCCCAGTGATTCTACGGCACAAAATCCAAGGGATGGAATAAAATTCTGCCTAGAATTCAGCTGGCACCACGTGGATCAGACTGAGCAGCTGCCAAAACCTCTTGGAGGCTCTTACCTTCTAAACAGGGACGTCTGTTTTCTAGTAAAATCAGTAAAAGGAAAGGAGAAAACTCGAAAGAGGCTCCTGCACGCACTCACGTACGTGAACCCTAATACTCTCTCAGTCCTCAAAGAAAGACCCCGAGAAGGAGACTTGCTGAAGCAAAGCCACAGGGTCTCTGAGGTTTCCCTGGCCCTGTGCTCCTGTCCTGCCAGGCTGATGTCAGCATCTCTCTCTGAGGTCACCACCTCCCTAACACATTTGACCAATAAGCTGACATCCTGCAAAAGGCCTTTGTGATGTCACTGACACACCCAACCAAACCCTGAAGTGCTAATGTCCTGCTGCTGGCCTGACACTTTGAAGGTTTGAGGTTGTCATAACTATAAAGGGAAGGGTAACAGCTGTCCTGTGTACAGTACTATAAAATCCTCCTGGCCAGAGACTCCAAAATCCTTTTCCCTGTAAAGGGTTAAGAAGCTCAGGTAACCTGGCTGGCATCTGACCTAAAGGACCAATAAGGGGACAAGATACTTTCAAATCTTGGGGAGGGGAAGGCTTTTGTTTGTGTTCTTTGTTTGTGTGGGTGTTCGCCCTCGGGACTGAGAGGGACCAGACATCAATCCAGGTTCTCCACATCTTTCTAAACAAGTCTCTCCTATTTCAAACAAGACGTGTTAGTTTTCCTTTGTTTTCTCAACTTGTAAATGTACCTTTTACTAGAGTGTTTATCTTTGTTTGCTGTACTTTGAACCTAAGACTAGAGGGGAGTCCTCTGAGCTCTTTAAGTTTGATTACCCTGTAAGGTTAATTTCCATACTGATTTTACAGAGATGATTTTTACCTTTTTCTTTAATTAAAAGCCTTATTTTTAAGAACCTGATTGATTTTTCCTTGTTTTAAGATCCAAGGAGTTTGGATCTTGATTCACCAGGAGTTGGTGGGAGGAAGGAGGGGAATGGTTAATTTCTCCTTCTTTTAGATCCAAGGGGGTTGGATCTGTATTCACCAGGGAATTGGTGAAAGGTTTCTCAAGGCTACCCAGGGGAGGAAATTAGCCTTGGGATGGTGGTTAAGCTTAGAAGTTTTCATGCAGGCCCCTACATTTGTACCCTAAACTTCAAAGTGGGGATACAGCCTTGACACAGGTACTCTCTGTGAATCACCCCACTCAATGCGTCTTCATTCTAGGAAGCAAGCCGGCTAGACAGTAAAACATCACAGGCTGCTCCCAATGCTACACTCAGTGTTTCCAAAATTAGTAGACTTTATGGCCACAAGAGACCTTTACAGCATCTCATCTAAGCCCCTGCATATCATAGGCCTCCTGTATAGTACAATAGCTACTTTTTGGGCACACACATTCCAGAAAGGCATCTAGTCTTCATTCAATGACATCAAGAGATGGAGAATCCACCACTTTCCCTTTTAGTGAGTGCCAGGGGGCTCCATTTCCCCTTCCACTAGCTCGCCATTTACAGGGAGACAGAGCAGTACCTGCAGCAGGGAGCGGGAGTTGCTGAAGGCCTCAGAGGCGCAGCCCCTGCAGTGTCTAAGGCACCTGGCACAAGTGCCGGATGATGCGGAGCTGGTGCATCACTCTGGCCATGACGTCCTCCTGCTGCAAGGGAACGAGAACCTGTCAAAGACTCAAACCCCCCGAGGAATCAGGGGGAATTAAGGGCACCTGGAACCAGCAGTATTTAAACTGACTACCTGCCCACCACTGAGGGATGAATTCACCTCCTGAACCCCAGAATGGAGTCTTCTTGTCCTTTCTAGTAACCTCCAGTGCCAACCCACCACCTTGTAGGGTGAGCTCCTGCTACCTCCCCCTCAGTACCCTTGACAGCTGTTCTACCTCCAAACCACAGCTCAACTTATCAGAACCCTCTTCTCCACCCCAACCGAGGTTGCGCAGGGAGGCGGCCCTAGCAGGGGGGGCAGGAGGGATTCTGCCAGCAGTGAAGTGGGTTGCGGGGAAGTTGAGATCTTGCCCCAAGTTATCCCAGACACTAATGCTAAGCCACAGGATGGCAGCATCTAGTGTTAGTGGAGTCCAAGCACTATTTGAACCCGACAGTTTTGGATCAATTTCCCACAAGGGGAGGTGAAGAGCACCCCCAGCAACACACACACCACTCCTGGAGGTGGGAGGGGAACAAGAGAAAGGACAAAAGAAGTAAGAGATGAAGAGAAAGGAAGGAGGGATGGAGGAAAAGGTAAAATGAAACGGACAAACCCTAGTGTCCCCAGTGATTCTACGGGACAAAATTCCAGGGAGGGAATAAAATTCTGCCACCTTAAACTACTGTTTTCCATGCCGAGAATTCAGCTGGCACCAGATGGATCAGACTGAGCAGGTTCCAAAACCTCTTGGAGGCTCTTACCTTCTAATTTTCAAGTAAAATCAGTAAAAGGAAAGGAGAAAACTCGAAAGAGGCTCCTGCTCGCACTCACATACGTCAACCCTAACACTCTCTCAGTCCTCAAAAAGAAACGTCGAGAAGGAGACTTGCTGAAGCAAAGCCACAGGGGTCTCTGAGGTTTCCCTGGTCGTAAGCCCCTGTCCTCCCTGGCTGAAGACAGCATCTCTCTCTGAGGTCACCACCTCCCTAACACCTTTGACCAGTACGCTGAGGTCCTTGAAAAAGCCTTTGTGATATCACTGCCACACCCAACCAAACCCTAAAGTGCTCATGTCCTGCTGCTGGCCTGACACTTTGAAGGTTTGAGCTACGCTCTGTGGATCACACCACAAAATTCGTCTTCATTCTAGGAAGCAAGCTAGCTAGACAGTAAAACATCAGAGGCTGCTCCCAATACTACACTCAGTGTTTCCAAAAGTAGGAGACTTTCTGGCCAGAAGAGACCTTTACAGCATCTCATCTAACCCCCTCCATATCATAGGCTTCCAGTATAGTACAATAGTTACTTTTTGGGCACACACGTTCCAGAAAGGCATCTAGTCTTCAATCAATGACATCAAGAGTTGGAGAATCCACCACTTTCCCTTTTAGTGAGTGCCAGGGGGCTCCATTTCCCCTTCCACTAGCTCCCCATTTACAGTGAGCCAGAGCAGTACCTGCAGCAGGGAGAGGGAGTTGCTAAGGCCTCAGAGGCGCAGCCCCTGCAGTGTCTCAGGCACCTGGCGTAAGTGCCGGATGATGCGGAGCTGGTGCATCCCTTTGGCCGAGACGTCCTCCTCCTGCAAGGGAAGAGGAACCTGTCAGACACTCAAATGCCCCGAGGAATCAGGGGCAATTAAGGACACCTGGAACCAGCAGTATTTACACCCAGCACCTGCCCACCACTGAGGGATGAATTCACCTCCTGAACCCCAGAATGGAGTCGTCTTCTCCTTTCTAGTAATTTCCAGTGCCAACCCCCGTCCTTGTAGGGTGAGCTCCTGCTACCTCCCCCTCAGTGCCCTTGACAGCTGTTCCACCTCCAAACCACAGCTCAAGTTATCAGAACCCTCTTCTCCACCCCCACCCAGGTTGGGCAGGGAGGCGGCTCTAGCAGGGGGGGCAGGTGGGATTCTGGCAGCAGTGAAGTGGGTTGCGGGGAGGTTGAGATCTTGCCCCAAGTCATCCCAGACACTAATGCTAAACCACACGATGGCAGAATCTAGTGTCAGTGGAGTCCAAGCACTATTTCAACCATACAGTTTTGGATCAACTCCCAACAAGGGGAGGTGAAGAGCACCCCCAGCAACACACACACACACACACACACACACATATATACCACTCCTGGTGGTGGGAGGGGAACAAGAGAAAGGACAAAAGAAGTAAGAGATAAAGAGAAAGGAAGGAGGGATGGAGGAAAAGGTAAAACGAAAAGGACAAACCCTAATGTCCCCAGTGATTCTACCAGACAAAATCACAGGGAGGGATTAAAATTCTGCCACCTTGAACTAGTGTTTTCCATGCCTAGAATTCAGCTGGCACCAGATGGATCAGACTGAGCAGGTTCCAAAACCTCTAGGAGGCTCTTACTTTCTAAACAGGGATGTCTGTTTTCTAGTAAAATCAGTAAAAGGAAAGGAGACAACTCGAAAGAGGCTCCTGCTCTCACTCAAATACGTGAATCCTAACACTCTCTCAGTCCTCAAGAGAAACCTCGAGAAGGAGACTTGCTGAAGCAAAGCCACAGGGGTCTCGGAGGTTTCCCTGGCCATGCGCCCCTGTCCTGCCTTGCTGATGGCAGCATCTCTCTCTGAGGTTACCACCTCCCTAACACCTTTGACCAATATGCTGAGGTCCTGCAAAAGACCTTTGTGATATCACTGCCACCAATCAAACCCTTAAGTGCTAATGTCCTGCTGCTGGCCTGACACTATGAAGGTTTGGGCTACTCTCTGTGGATCACCCCACTCAATGCGTCTTCATTCTAGGAAGCAAGTGGGCTAGACAGTAAAACATCAGAGGCTGCTCCCAATGCTACACTCAGTGTTTCCAAAATTAGTAGACTTTATGGCCACAAGAGACCTTTAGAGCATCTAATCTAAGCCCCTGCATATCATAGGCTTCCTGTATAGTACAATAGTTACTCTTTGGGCACACACATTCCAGAAAGGCATCTAGTCTTCATTCAATGACATCAAGAGATGGAGAATCCACCACTTTCCCTTTTAGTGAGTGCCAGGGGGTTCCATTTCCCCTTCCACTAGCTCCCCATTTACAGTGAGCCAGAGCAGTATCTGCAGCAGGGAGGGAGTGTTGCTGATGGCCTCAGAGGCACAGCCCCTGCAGTGTCTCAGGCACCTGGCACAAGTGCCGGATGATGCGGAGCTGGTGCATCACTTTGGCCGTGACGTCCTCCTGCTGCAAGGGAACGAGAACCTGTCAGAGACTCAAATGCCCCGAGGAATCAGCGGGAATTAAGGGCACCTGGAACCAGCACTACTTCCACCCATCACCTGCCCACCACTGAGGGATAAATTCACCTCCTGAACCCCAGAATGGAGTCTTCTTGTCCTTTCTAGTAACCTCCAGTGCCAACCCCCCTCGTTCTAGGGTGAGCTCCTGCTTCCTCCCACTCAGTGTTCTTGACAGCTGTTCCACCTCCAAACCAAACCTCAAGTTATCAGAACCCTCTTCTGCACCCCCAACCAGGTTGGGCATGGAGGCGGCTCTAGCGGGGGGGCAAGAGGGATTCTGCCAGAAGTGAAGTGGGTTGAGGGGAGGTTGAGATCTTGCCCCAAGTCATCCCAGACACTAATGCTAAGCCACAGGATGGCAGCATCTTGTGTCAGTGGAGTCCAAGCACTATTTCAACCCCACAGTTTTAGAGGAACTTCCCACAGGGAGAGGTGAAGATCACCCCCAGCAACACGCACACAGACACACACACACACCACTCCTGGTGGTGGGAGGGGAACAAGAGAAAGGACAAAAGAAGTAAGAGATGAATAGAAAGGAAGGAGGGATGGAGGAAAAGGTAAAATGAAAAGGACAAACGCTAATATCCCTAGTGATTCTACGGGATAAAATCCCAGGGACGGAATAAAATTCTGCCACCTTGAACTAGTGTTTTCCATGCCTAGAATTCAGCTGGCACCAGATGGATCAGACTGTGGAGGTTGCAAAACCTCTTGGAGGCTCTTACCTTCTCAACAGGGAAGTCTGTTTTCATAGAATCATAAAATCATACAATATCAGAGCTGGAAGGGACCTCAAGAGGTCATCTAGTCCAACCCCCTGCTCAGAGCAGGACCAATTCCCAGTTAAATCATCCCAGCCAGGGCTTTGTCAAGCCGGGCCTTAAAAACCTCCAAGGAAGGAGACTCCATTTTTTTCCCCATCTTATATGGAACCAATCACCAGAGACCCCAACCATCAAAAAATCACCAAATGTGCTTTGTTGCTTCTAACTGATTTCTAGTAAAATCAGTAAAAGGAAAGGAGAAAACTCGAAAGAGGCTCCTGCTCCCATTCACATACGTGAACCCTAATACTCTGTCAGTCCTCAAAGAGAGACCTCGAGAAGGAGACTTGCTGAAGCAAAATCACAGGGGTCTCTGAGGTTTCCCTGGCCCTGCCCCCCTGTCCTGCTTGGCTCATGTCAGTATCTCTCTCTGAGGTCACCACCTCCCTAACACCTTTGAGCAATTCACCTCCTCAACCCCAGAATGGAATCTTCTTGACCTTTCTAGTAACCTCCAGTGCCAACCCCACTCCTTGTAGGATGAGCTCCTGCTACCTCCCGCTCAGTGCCCTTGACAGCTGTTCCACCTCCAAACCACAGCTCAAGTTATCAGAACCCTCTTCTCCACCCCCACCCAGGTTGGGCAGGGAGGCGGATCTAGGAGGGGGGGCAGCAGGGATTCTGAAAGTAGAAAAGTGCGTTGCGGGGAGGTTGAGACCTTGCCCGAAGTCATCCCAGACAGTAATGTTAAGCCACAGGATGGGAGCATCTAGTGTCAGTGGAGTCCAAGCACTATTTCAACCTCACAGTATTGGATCAACTTTCCACAAGGGGAGGTGAAGCGCACCCCCAGCAACACACACACACACCACTCCTGGTGGTGGGAGGGGAACAGGAGAAAGGACAAAAGAAATAAGAGTTGAAGAGAAAGGAAGGAGGGATGGAGGAAAAGGTAAAACGAAAAGGACAAAACCTAATGTCCCCAGTGATTCCACGGGACAAAATCCCAGGGAGGGAATAAAATTCTGCCACCTTAAACTAGTGTTTTCCATGCCTAGAATTCAGCTGGCACGAGACATATCAGACTGAGCAGGTTCCAAAACCTCTTGGAGCCTCTTACCTTCTAAACAGGGACGTCTGTTTTCTAGGAAAATCAGTAAAAGGAAAGGAGAAAACTGGAGAGAGGCTCCTGCTCGCACTCACATACGTGAACCCTAATACTCTCTCAGTCCTCAAAGAGAGACCTCGAGAAGGAGACTTGCTGAAGCAAAGCCACAGGGGTCTCTGAGGTTTCCCTGGCCCTGCCCCCCTGTCCTGCCTGGCTCATGTCAGCATCTCTCTCTGAGGTCACCACCTTCCTAACACCTTTGACCAGTACGCTGAGGTCCTTGAAAAAGCCTTTGTGATATCACTGCCACACCCAACCAAACCCTAAAGTGCTCATGTCCTGCTGTTGGCCTGACACTTTGAAGGTTTGAGCTACTCTCTGTGGATCACCCCACTCAATGCGTCTTCATTCTAGGAAGCAAGCCGGCTAGACAGTAAAAGATCAGAGGCTGCTCCCAATGCTACACTCAGTGTTTCCAAAATTACTACACTTTCTGGCCACAAGAGACCTTTAGAGCATCTCATCTAACCCCCTCCATATCATAGGCTTCCAGTATAGTATAATAGTTGCTTTTTGGGCACACACATTCCAGAGAGGCATATAATCTTCAATCAATGACATCAAGAGATGGAGAATCCACCACTTTCCATTTTAGTGAGTGCCAGGTTGCTCCATTTCCCCTTCCACTAGCTCCCCATTTACAGTGAACCAGAACAGTACCTGCAGCAGGGAGCAGGAGTTGCTGAAGGCCTCAGAGGCAGAGCCCCTGCAGCGTCACAGGCACCTGGCGCAAGTGCCGGATGATGCGGAGCTGGTGCATCACTTTGGCCGTGACGTCCTCCTGCTGCAAGGGAATGAGAACCTGTCAGAGACTCAAACGCCCAGAGGTACCAGGGGGAATTAAGGCCACCTGGAAGCAGCAGTATTTCCACCCAGCACCTGCCCACCACTGAGGGATGAATTCTCCTCCTCAACACCAGAATGGAGTCTTCTTCTCCTTTCCGGTAACCTCCAGTGCCAACCCCCATCCTTGTAGGATTAGCATCTGCTACCTCCCCCTCAGTGCCCTTGACAGCTGTTCCACCTCCAAACCACAGCTCAAGTTATCAAAACCCTCTTCTCCACCCCCACCCAGGTTGGGCAGGGAGGTGGCTCTAGCAGGGGGGGCAGGAGGGATTCTGGCAGCAGTGAAGTGGGTTGCGGGGAGGTTGAGATCTTGCTCCAAGTCATCCCAGACACTAATGCTAAGCCACAGGATGGCAGCATCTAGTGTCAGTGGAGTCGAAGCACTATTTCAACCTCACAGTATTGGATCAACTTTCCACAAGGGGAGGTGAAGAGCACCGCCAGCAACACACACACACACCACTCCTGGTGGTGGGAGGGGAACAGGAGAAAGGACAAAAGAAGTAAGAGTTGAAGAGAAAGGAAGGAGGGATGGAGGAAAAGGTAAAACAAAAAGGACAATACCTAATGTCCCCAGTGATTCCACGGGACAAAATCCCAGGGAGGGAATAAAATTCTGCCACCTTGAGCTAGTGTTTTCCATGCCTAGAATTCAGCTGGCACCAGGTGGATCAGACTGAAAAGGTTACAAACCTCTCCGAGGCTCTTACCTTCTTAACAGGGACGTCTGTTTTCCAGTAAAATCAGTAAAGAGAAAGGAGAAATCTCGAAAGAGGCTCCTGCTCGCACTCACATACGTCAGCCCTAATACTCTCTCAGTCCTCAAAGAGAGACCTCGAGAAGGAGACTTGCTGAAGCAAAGCCACAGGTGTCTCTGAGGTTTCCCTGGCCCTGTGCTCCTGTCATGCCTGGCTGATGTCAGCATCTCTCTCTGAGGTCACCATCTCCCTAACAACTTTGACCAATAGGCTGAGCTCCTGCAAAAGTCCTTTGTGATGTCACTGTCACACCCAACCATCCCCTGAAGTGCTAATGTCCTGCTGCTGGCCTGACACTATGAAGGTTTGAGCTACTCTTTGGGGATCACCCCACTCCATGCGTCTTCATTCTACGAAGCAAGCCGGCCAAACAGTAAAACATCAGAGGCTGCTCCCAATGCTACACTCAGTGTTTCCAAAATTAGTAGACTTGATGGGCAGAAGAGACCTTTAGAGCATCTAATCTAAGCCCCTGCATATCATAGGCTTCCTGTATAGTACAATAGTTACTTTTTGGGCACACACATTCCAGAAAGGCATCTTGTCTTGATTAAATGACATCAAGAGATGGAGAATCCACCACTTTCCCTTTTAGTGAGTGCCAGGGGGCTCCATTTCCCCTTCCACTAGCTCGCCATTTACAGTGAGCCAGAGCAGTACCTGCAGCAGGGAGTGGGAGTTGCTAAGGCCTCAGAGGAACAGCCCCTGCAGTGTCTCAGGCACCTGGCACAAGTGCCGGATGATGCGGAGCTGGTGCATCACTTTGGCCGTGGGGGGGGGGGGGAGGCTTTTGTTTGTGTTCTTTGTTTTGGTTGTGCGTTCGCTCTCGGGACTGAGGGGGACCAGACATCAATCCAGGTTCTCCACATCTTTCTAAACAAGTCTCTCCTATTTCTAACTTCTAAGTAAATAGCCAGGCAAGGCGTGTTAGTTTTCCTTTGTTTTCTCAACATGTAAATGTACCTTTTACTAGAGTGTTTATCTTTGTTTGCTGTACTTTGAACCTAAAACTAGAGGGGAGTCCTCTGAGCTCTTTAAGTTTGATTACCCTGTATGGTTATTTCCATACTGATTTTACAGAGATGATTTTTACCTTTTTCTTTAATTAAAAACTTTCTTTTTAAGAACCTGATCGATTTTTTCCTTGTTTTAGATCCAAGGGGGTTGGATCTGTATTCACCAGGAGTTGGTGGGAGAAAGAAGTGGGAATGGTTAATTTCTCCTTGTTTTAAGATCCAAGGGGTTTGGATCTGTATTCACCAGGGAATTGGTGAAGGTCTCTCAAGGCTACCCAGGGAAGGAAATTAGCCTTGGGATGGTGGCAGCGGACCAGAGCTAAGCTGGTAGTTAAGCTTAGAAGTTTTCATGCAGGCCCCTACATTTGTACCCTAAAGTTCAAAGTGGGGATACAGCCTTGACATGGTGGTAGTGGTGGGATCATTTTAAACCCAAAGCCAGTGAGATTTTTTTTTCTTTCTAGCTGCTTGAAAAGCAGAGCTGGAGATAGATGCATATCTTCTCTCTCCTTGCCTGAAGGCAGAGGTGTTAAGTTTTTTTAACAAGGTCCTTTGTTAAGAGAAGTGTTCAAATGAGCAAACGACAGGGTAAAAGGAATTTACAAGCTGAATTGGTTTTTTTTTCTTTTTACATCCTCGGGAGTAGCTAGTTAGAAAGTCTCTCTTAACTCAGCAGCAGCCAGAGCTGAGAGCTTCCCAGTTTCAGTCAACTGCAGAGGGGGTGACCCAGCACAAGAAAACAGGAAAATGACTACCAAAGAAGTAGCTAAAAAAATAGAACTGGCCAAACTAAAAGCAGAAGAAAATGAAAGAAAACATCAGAGACTGCTTCAATTAACAAAACTCAAGACACAGCAGAGAAAAAGAGAAGAAAAAGCCAAAGAGGAGGCCCACAAGAGAGAGATGAAGTTGAAAGAAAAAGAAATGGAGCTGAAAAAAAAAAGAGATGGAGGAGAGAGAAAAAGAAAGGAAGCATGAACTGGAAGTAGCAAAGGCTAAGCAAGCTTTCACCCCCATCCCTGTTCCTGAGCCGTCCACCAGGGCCCCGGCTGTGTTACCAGAGACCCAGACAAAGGTGGTGGAACCGGATCCCCTGCCAACGACTGCAACAGCCGTAGTGAATCCAATCCCAGAGACCCAGCCAAAGCCAGTCCCAGAACCGGAACTGGCAACGCAACCAGCACCAGGACCATTGCCAGCACTGAGTCCAGCGCTTGCAAACCCGTCTACAACTCCAACGCCAGAGGGCACCAGCGAGCCTGACCTGGCGGAAGCAGCAGATAACCCTACCCAAGAGGCTCAGCCAGAGCCTGAGATACCACATAGTGCACCAGTGGACAGCGGATCACAGTCAATGGAAACAGCCCCAGCACCTGCATCACTTCCAGAGGGACCAAGCCCCAGTCCACAATCCAAGGAGGAACTGATGTCTCCAGCATCAAGGAAACAGTTCCAGGCCGAGCAGGAAGCAGATAACAGCCTTCAGAAAGTTTGGGCGGCGGCGTGGAGCACCCCACCGCCTCTCAGCTCTTCTAACCGATCCCGGTTTGTTATAGAACAAGGACTTTTATACAAGGAGACTCTTTCTGGTGGGCACCAGAAAAACTGGCATCCTCAAAGACAGTTGGTAGTTCCCACTAAGTATCGGGTAAAGCTCTTGAGCTTAGCCCACGATCATCCCAGTGGCCATTCTGGGGTGAACAGAACCAAGGACCGGTTGGGGAAGTCCTTCCACTGGGAGGGAATGGGCAAGGACGTTGCTAATTATGTCCGGTCTTGTGAGGTGTACCAACGAGTGGAAAAGCCCCAAGACCAGGTTAAAGCCCCTCTCCAGCCACTACCCATAATTAAGGTCCCATTTCAGCACGTAGCTGTGAATATTCTGGGTCCTTTTCCCAAAAAGACACCCAAAGGAAAGCAGTACGTACTGACTTTCATGGATTTTGTTACCCGATGGCCGGAAGCAGTACCCTTAAGCAACACCAGGGCTAAAAGTGTGTGCCAGGCATTAACAGACATTTTTGCCGGGGTAGATTGGCCCTCCAACATCCTTGCAGATTCGGGAACTAATTTCCTGGCAGGGACCATGAAAAACCTGTGGGAAGCTCATGGGGTGAATCACTTGGTTGCCACCCCTTACCACCATAAAACCAATGGCCTGGTGGAGAGGTTTAATAAAACTTTGGGGGCCATAATATGTAAATTCATAAATGAACACTCCAATAATTGGGACCTAGTGTTGCAGCAGTTGCTTTTCGCCTACAGGGCTGTACCACATCCCAGTTTAGGGTTTTCACCATTTGAACTTGTGTATGGCCGCGAGGTTAAGGGGCCATTACAGTTGGTGAAACAGCAATGGGAGGGGCTTACGCCTTCTCCAGGAACTAACATTCTAAACTTTGTAAGCAACCTACAAAACACCCTCCGACACTCTTTAGCCCTTGCTAAAGAAAACCTAAAAAATGCTCAGAAAGAGTAAAAAGGCCTGGTATGATAAACATTCCAGAGAACGGTCCTTCAAAGTAGGAAACCAAGTCATGGTCTTAAAGGCGCTCCAGGCCCATAAAATGGAAGCGTCGTGGAAAGGACCATTCGCGGTCCAGGAGCGCCTAGGAGCTGTTAATTATCTCATAGCCTCCCCCACCTCCAACATAAAGCCCAAGGTATACCATGTTAATTCTCTTAAGCCCTTTTATTCCAAAAAATTAAACGTTTGCCAGTTTACAGCCCAGAAAACAAATAACGCAAAGTGGCCTAAAGGTGTCTATTACGAAGAAAAAAAGGATGGTGGCGTAGAAGAGGTGAACCTCTCCACGACCCTTGGACGTCTGCAGCGACAGCAGATCAAGGAGCTGTGCACAAGCTTTGCACCAATTTTCTCAGCCACTCCAAAACGGACCGAACGGGCATACCACTCCATTAACACAGGTAATGCTCACCCAATTAGAACCCCACCCTACCGGGAGTCACCTCATGACAAAACTGCTATACAAAGGGAGATCCAGGACATACTACTGATGGGTATAATCCGCCCCTCTAATAGGTGGTGGGAGGGGAACAGGAGAAAGGACAAAAGAAGTAAGAGATGAAGAGAAAGGAAGGAGGGATGGAGGAAAAGGTAAAACGAAAAGGACAAACCCTAATGTCCCCAGTGATTCTACAGGACAAAATCCCAGGGAGGGAATAAAATTCTGACACATTAAACTAGTGTTTTCCATGCCTAGAATTCAGCTGGCACCAGATGGATCAGACTGAGCAGGTTCCAAAACCTCTTGGAGGCTCTTACCTTCTCAACAGGGACGTCTGTTTTCTAGTAAAATCAGTAAAAGGAAAGGAAAAAACTCGAAAGAGGCTCCTGCTCGCACTCAAATACGTGAACCCTAATACTCTCTCAGTCCTCAAAGAGAGACTTGGAGAAGGAGCGGCGAACAGCAGAGGCTAAGAGCGGGAGTTTGACTGGGAGTTCGCTTGGGGAGAGCTCACTGAGGCTTACATCTGCAGGTTTCTCTGAGTAGTTCCTGCAACAGTTGAGGAAGTTCTTAAGAAGACGGTGATGTGGAAGGTGAGCGATCAGAGATGACCTTGAGCGGATCACTGCAGACTATGTGGCTCTGGGAAGAAGGATAAAGGAGTTTGAGGCGCAAGTGGTGTTCTCGTCCATCCTCCCTGTGCAAGGAAAAGGCCGGGGTAGAGACCGTCGAATCGTGGAAGTCAACGAATGGCTACACAGGTGGTGTTGGAGAGAAGGCTTTGGATTCTTCAACCATGGGATGGTGTTCCAAGAAGGAGGAGTGCTAGGCAGAGACGGGCTCCACCTAACGAAGAGAGAGAAGAGCATCTTCGCCAGCAGGCTGGCTAACCTAGTGAGGAGGGCTTTAAACTAGGTTCACCGGGGGAAGGAGACCAAAGCCCTGAGGTAAGTGGGGAAATGGGATCCTGGGAGGAAGCACAAGCAGGAGAGCGCAAGGGGGGAGGACTCCTGTCTCATGCTGAGAATGAGGGACGATCGATGAGTTATCTTAAGTGCCTATACACAAATGCAAGAAGCCTGGGAAACAAGCTGGGAGAACTGGAAGTCCTGGCACAGTCAGGGAACTATGATGTGATTGGAATAACAGAGACTTGGTGGGATAACTCACATGACTGGAGTACTGTCATGGATGGATATAAACTGTTCAGGAAGGACAGGCAGGGCAGAAAAGGTGGGGGAGTTGCGTTGTATGTAAGAGAGGAGTATGACTGCTCAGAGCTCTGGTATGAAACTGCAGAAAAACCTGACAGTCTCTGGATAAAGTTGAGAAGTGTGAGCAACAAGGGGGATGTCATGGTTGGAGTCTGCTATAGACCACCAGACCAGGGGGATGAGGTGGACGAGGCTTTCTTCTGGCAACTAGCAGAAGTTGCTAGATCGCAGGCCCTGGTTCTCATGGGAGACTTTAATCACCCTGATATCTGCTAGGAGAGCAATACAGCGGTGCACAGACAATCCAGGAAGTTTTTGGAACGTGTAGGGCACAATTTCCTGGTGCAAGTGCTGGAGGAACCAACTAGGGGCAGAGCTTTTCTTGACCTGCTGCTCACAAACAGGGAAGAATTAGTAGGGGAAGCAAAAGTGGATGGGAATCTGGGAGGCAGTGACCATGAGATGGTCGAGTTCAGGATCCTGACACAAGGAAGAAAGGAGAGCAGCAGAATACGGACCCTGGACTTCAGAAAAGCAGACTTTGACTCCCTCAGGGAACAGATGGGCAGGATCCCCTGGGAGAATAACATGAAGGGCAAAGGGGTCCAGGAGAGCTGGCTGTATTTTAAAGAATCCTTATTGCGGTTGCAGGAACAAACCATCCCGATGTGTAGAAAGAATAGTAAATATGGCAGGCGACCAGCTTGGCTAGGCAGTGAAATCCTTGCTGATCTTAAACGCAAAAAAGAAGCTTACAAGAAGTGGAAGATTGGACAAATGACCAGGGAGGAGTATCAAAATATTGCTCAGGCATGCAGGAGTGAAATCAGGAAGGCCAAATCACACTTGGAGTTGCAGCTAGCAAGAGATGTTAAGAGTAACAAGAAGGGTTTCTTCAGGTATGTTAGCAACAAGAAGAAAGTCAAGGAAAGTGTGGGCCCCTTACTGAATGAGGGAGGCAACCTAGTGACCGAGGATGTGGAAAAAGCTAATGTACTCAATGCTTTTTTTGCCTCTGTCTTCACGAACAAGGTCAGCTCCCAGACTGCTGCACTGGGCAGCACAATATGGGGAGAAGGTGACCAGCCCTCTGTGGAGAAAGAAGTGGTTCGGGACTATTTAGAAAAACTGGACGTGCACAACTCCATGGGGCTGGATGCGCTGCATCCGAGGGTGCTAAAGGACTTGGCGGATGAGATTGCACAGCCATTAGCCATTATTTTTGAAAACTCATGGCGATCGAGGGAGGTCCCGGATGACTGGAAAAAGGCTAATGTCGTGCCCATCTTTAAAAAAGGGAAGGAGGAGGATCCAGGGAACTACAGGCCAGTCAGCCTCACCTCAGTCCCTGGAAAAATCATGGAGCAGGTTCTCAAGGAATCAATTATGAAACACTTAGAGGAGAGGAAAGTGATCAGGAACAGTCAGCATGGATTCACGAAGGGGAAGTCGTGCCTGACTAACCTAATTGCCTTCTATGATGAGATAACTGGCTCTGTGGATGAGGGGAAAGCAGTGGATGTGTTATTCCTTGACTTTAGCAAAGCTTTTGATACGCTCTCCCACAGTATTCTTGCCATCAAGTTAAAGAAGTATGGGCTGGATGAATGGACTGTAAGGTGGATAGAAAGCTGGCTGGATCGTCGGGCTCAACGGGTAGTGATCAATGGCTCCATGTCTAGTCGGCAGCCGGTTTCAAGCGGAGTAGTGCCCCAAGGGTCGGTCCTGGGGCCGGTTTTGTTTAATATCTTTATTAATGATCTGGAGGATGGTGTGGACTGCACTCTCAGCAAGTTTGCAGGTGACACTCAACTAGGAGGCGTGGTAGATACACTAGAGGGTAGGGATCGGATACAGAGGGACCTAGACACATTAGAGGATTGGGCCGAAAAAAACCTGATGAGTTCAACAAGGACAAGTGCAGAGTCCTGCACTTAGGACGGAAGAATCCCATGCACTGCTACAGACTAGGGACCGAATGGCTAGGTAGCAGTTCTGCAGAAAAGGACCTAGGGGTCACAGTGGATGAGAAGCTGGATATGAGTCAACAGTGTGCTCTTGTTCCCAAGAAGGCTAACGGCATTTTGGGCTGTATAAGTAGGGGCATTGCCAGCAGATCGAGGAACGTGATCGTTCCCCTTTATTCGACATTGGTGAGGCCTGATCTGGAATACTGTGTCCAGTTTTGGGCCCCACACTACAAGAAGGATGAGGAAAAATTGGAAAGAGTCCAGCGGAGGGCAACAAAAATGATTAGGGGTCTGGAGCACATGACTTATGAGGAGAGGCTGAGGGAACTGGGATTGTTTAGTCTCCAGAAGAGAAGAATGAGGGGGGATTTGATAGCAGCCTTCAACTACCTGAAGGGGGGTTCCAAAGAGGATGGAGCTCGGCTGTTCTCAGTGGTGGCAGATGACAGAATAAGGAGGAATGGTCTCAAGTTGCAGTGGGGGAGGTCGAGGTTGGATATCAGGAAAAACTATTTCACTAGGAGGGTGGTGAAACACTGGAATGCGTTACCTAGGGAGGTGGTGGAGTCTCCTTCCTTGGAGGTTTTTAAGGCCCGGATTGACAAAGCCCTGGCTGGGATGATTTAGCTGGGAATTGGTCCTGCTTTGAGCAGGGGGTTGGACTAGATGACCTCTTGAGGTCCGTTCCAACTCTGATATTCTATGATTCTATGATTCTAACAGGGACGTCTGTTTTCTAGTAAAATCAGTAAAAGGAAAGGAGAAAACTCGAAAGAGGCTCCTGCTCGCACTCACATACGTCAACCCTAACACTCTCTCAGTCCTCAAAGAGAGACCTCGAGAAGGAGACTTGCTGAAGCAAAGCCACAGGGGTCCACCACTTTCCCTTTTAGTGAGTGCCAGGGGGCTCCATTTCCCCTTCCACTAGCACCCCATTTACAGTGAGCCAGAGCAGTACCTGCAGCAAGGAGCGGGAGTTGCTGATGTTCACAGAGGCACAGCCCCTGCAGCGTCTCAGGAATCGGGCGCAAGTGCCGGATGATGCGGAGCTGGTGCATCACTTTGGACGTGACGTCCTCCTGCTGCAAGGGAACGAGAACCTGTCAGAGACTCAAACGCCCCGAGGAATCAGCGGGAATTAAGGGCACCTGGAACCAGCACTACTTCCACCCATCACCTGCCCACCACTGAGGGATAAATTCACCTCCTGAACCCCAGAATGGAGTCTTCTTGTCCTTTCTAGTAACCTCCAGTGCCAACCCCCCTCCTTGAAGGATGAGCTCCTGCTATCTCCCCCTCAGTGCCCTTGACAGCTGTTCCACCTCCAAACCACAGCTCAAGTTATTAGTACCTTTGGACACAGACTGGCTAACCTAGTGAGGAGGGCTTTAAACTAGATTCGACGGGGACAGGTGAGCAAAGCCCACAGGTAAGTGGGGAACATGGAGACCGGGGAGATGGGTCAAAAACGAGAGGGAGTGTGGGCTATATTGTCAGAGGGAAAGGAGGGTCAGGACAAAACTGGGAGGAAAGATCAAACCAGTATCTTAGATGCCTATATACAAATGCGAGAAGTATGGGGAATAAGCAGGAAGAACTGGAAGTGCTAATAAATAAATACAACTATGACATTGTTGGCATCACTGAAACTTGGTGGGATAATACACATGATTGGAATGTTGGTGTGGATGGGTACAGCTTGCTCAGGAAGGATAGACAGGGGAAAAAGGGAGGAGGTGTTGCCTTGTATATTAAAAATGTACACACTTGGACTGAGGTAGAGATGGACATAGGAGACGGAAGTGTTGAGAGTCTCTGGGTTAGGCTAAAAGGGGTAAAAAACAAGGGAGATGTCATGCTAGGAGTCTACTACAGGCCACCTAACCAGGTGGAAGAGGTGGATGAGGCTTTTTTTAAGCAACTAACAAAATCATCCAAAGCCCAAGATTTGGTGGTGATGGGGGACTTCAACTATCCGGCTATATGTTGGGAAAATAACACAGCGGGGCACAGACTATCCAACAAATTCCTGGACTGCATTGGAGACAACTTTTTATTTCAGAAGGTTGAAAAAGCTACTAGGGGGGAAGCTGTTCTAGACTTGATTTTAACAAATAGGGAGGAACTCGTTGAGAATTTGAAAGTAGAAGGCAGCCTGGGTGAAAGTGATCATGAAATCATAGAGTTTGCAATTCTAAGGAAGGGTAGAAGGGAGAACAGCAAAATAGAGACAATGGATTTCAGGAAGGCAGATTTTGGTAAGCCCAGAGAGCTGATAGGTAAGGTCCCATGGGAATCAAGACTGAGGGGAAAAACAACTGAGGAGAGTTGGCAGTTTTTCAAAGGGACACTATTAAGGGCCCAAAAGCAAGCTATTCCACTGGTTAGGAAAGATAGAAAATGTGGCAAAAGACCACCTTGGCTTAACCATGAGATCTTGCATGATCTAAAAAATAAAAAGGAGTCATATAAAAAATGGAAACTGGGACAGATTACAAAGGATGAATATAGGCAAACAACACAGGAATGCAGGGGCAAGATTAGAAAGGCAAAGGCACAAAATGAGCTCAAACTAGCTACGGGAATAAAGGGAAACAAGAAGACTTTTTATCAATACATTAGAAGCAAGAGGAAGACCAAAGACAGGGTAGGCCCACTGCTTAGTGAAGAGGGAGAAACAGTAACAGGAAACTTGGAAATGGCGGAGATGCTTAATGACTTCTTTGTTTCGGTCTTCACCGAGAAGTCTGAAGGAATGCCTAACATAGTGAATGCTAATGGGAAGGGGGTAGGTTTAGCAGATAAAATAAAAAAAGAACAAGTTAAAAATCACTTAGAAAAGTTAGATGCCTGCAAGTCACCCGGGCCTGATGAAATGCATCCTAGAATACTCAAGGAGCTAATAGAGGAGGTATCTGAGCCTCTAGCTATTATCTTTGGAAAATCATGGGAGACGGGAGAGATTCCAGAAGACTGGAAAAGGGCAAGTATAGTGCCCATCTATAAAAAGGGAAATAAAAACAACCCAGGAAACTACAGACCAGTGAGTTTAACTTCTGTGCCAGGGAAGATAACGGAGCAAGTAATTAAGGAAATCATCTGCAAACACTTGGAAGGTGGTAAGGTGATAGGGAACAGCCAGCATGGATTTGTGAAGAACAAATCACGTCAAACCAATCTGATAGCTTTCTTTGATAGGATAACGAGCCTTGTAGAGAAGGGTGAGGCTGTGGATGTGGTATACCTAGACTTTAGTAAGGCATTTGATACGGTCTCGCATGATATTCTTATTGATAAACTAGGCAAATACAATTTAGATGGGGCTGCTATAAGGTGGGTGCATAACTGGCTGGATAACCGTACTCAGGGAGTTGTTATTAATAGTTCCCAATCCGGCTGGAAAGGCATAACGAGTGGGGTATCGCAGGGGTCTGTTTTGGGACCGGCGCTGTTCAATATCTTCATCAACGACTTAGATATTGGCATAGAAAGTACGCTTATTAAGTTTGCGGATGATACCAAACTGGGAGGGATTGCAACTGCTTTGGAGGACAGGGTCATAATTCAAAATGATCTGGACAAATTGGAGAAATGGTCTGAGTTAAACAGAATGAAGTTTAACAAAGACAAATGCAAAGTGCTCCACTTAGGAAGGAACAATCAGTTTCACACATACAGAATGGGAAGAGACTGTCTAGGAAGGAGTACGGCAGAAAGGGATCTAGGGGTTATAGTGGACCACAAGCTAAATATGAGTCAACAGTGTGATGCTGTTGCAAAAAAAGCAAACCTGATTCTGGGATGTATTAACAGGTGTGTTGTGAGCAAGACACGAGAAGTCATTCTTCCGCTCTACTCTGCTCTGGTTAGGCCTCAGCTGGAGTATTGGGTCCAGTTCTGGGCACCGCATTTTAAAAAAGATGTGGAGAAATTGGAAAGGGTCCAGAGAAGAGCAACAAGAATGATTAAAGGTCTTGAGAACATGACCTATGAAGGAAGGCTGAAAGAATTGGCTTTGTTTAGTTTGGAAAAGAGAAGACTGAGAGGAGACATGATAGCAGTTTTCAGGTATTTAAAAGGGTGTCATAAGGAGGAGGGAGAAAACTTGTTCACCTTAGCCTCTAAGGATAGAACTAGAAGCAATGGGTTTAAACTACAGCAAGGGAGGTCTAGGTTGGACATTAGGAAAAAGTTCCTAACTGTCAGGGTGGTTAAACACTGGAATAAATTGCCGAGGGAGGTTGTGGAATCTCCATCTCTTGAGATATTTAAGAGTAGGTTAGATAAATGTCTATCAGGGATGGTCTAGATGGTATTTGGTCCTGCCACGCGGGCAGGGGACTGGACTCGATGACCTCTCGAGGTCCCTTCCAGTCCGATAATCTATGAATGTATGAAAAAAACACTGTTCTCCACCCCCACCCAGGTTGGCCAGGGAGGCGGCTCTAGCGGGGGGGCAGGAGGGATTCTGGCAGCAGTGAAGTGGGTTGCGGGGAAGTTGAGATCTTGCCCCAAGTCATCCCAGACACTAATGCTAAGCCACAGGATGGCAGCATCTAGTGTCATTGGAGTTCAAGCACTATTTCAACCCCACAGTTTTGGATCAACTTCCCACAAGGGGAAGTGAAGAGCACCCCCAGCAACACACACACACACACCACTCCTGGTGGTGGGAGGGGAACAGGAGAAAGGACAAAAGAAGTAAGAGATGAAGAGAAAGGAAGGAGGGATGGAGGAAAAGGTAAAACAAAAAGGACAAGCCCTAATGTCCCCAGTGATTCTACGGCACAAAATCCAAGGGATGGAATAAAATTCTGCCATCTTAAACTACTGTTTTCCATGCCTAGAATTCAGCTGGCACCAGATGGATCAGACTGAGCAGCTGCCAAAACCTCTTGGAGGCTCTTACCTTCTAAACAGGGACGTCTGTTTTCTAGTAAAATCAGTAAAAGGAAAGGAGAAAACTCGAAAGAGGCTCCTGCTGGCACTCACGTATGTGAACCCTAATACTCTCTCAGTCCTCAAAGAGAGACCTCGAGAAGGAGACTTGCTGAAGCAAAGCCACAGGGGTCTCTGAGGTTTCCCTGGCCCTGTGCTCCTGTCCTGCCAGGCTGATGTCAGCATCTCTCTCTGAGGTCACCACCTCCCTAACACATTTGACCAATAAGCTGACATCCTGCAAAAGGCCTTTGTGATGTCACTGCCACACCCAACCAAACCCTGAAGTGCTAATGTCCTGCTGCTGGCCTGACACTTTGAAGGTTTGAGGTTGTCATAACTATAAAGGGAAGGGTAACAGCTGTCCTGTGTACAGTACTATAAAATCCCTCCTGGCCAGAGACTCCAAAATCCTTTTCCCTGTAAAGGGTTAAGAAGCTCAGGTAACCTGGCTGGCATCTGACCTAAAGGACCAATAAGGGGACAAGATACTTTCAAATCTTGGGGAGGGGAAGGCTTTTGTTTGTGTTCTTTGTTTGTGTGGGTGTTCGCCCTCGGGACTGAGAGGGACCAGACATCAATCCAGGTTCTCCACATCTTTCTAAACAAGTCTCTCCTATTTCAAACAAGGCGTGTTAGTTTTCCTTTGTTTTCTCAACTTGTAAATGTACCTTTTACTAGAGTGTTTATCTTTGTTTGCTGTACTTTGAACCTAAGACTAGAGGGGAGTCCTCTGAGCTCTTTAAGTTTGATTACCCTGTAAGGTTAATTTCCATACTGATTTTACAGAGATGATTTTTACCTTTTTCTTTAATTAAAAGCCTTATTTTTAAGAACCTGATTGATTTTTCCTTGTTTTAAGATCCAAGGAGTTTGGATCTTGATTCACCAGGAGTTGGTGGGAGGAAGGAGGGGAATGGTTAATTTCTCCTTCTTTTAGATCCAAGGGGGTTGGATCTGTATTCACCAGAAGTTGGTGGGAGGAAGGAGGGGGGATGGTTTATTTCTCCTTGTTTTAAGATCCAAGGGGTTTGGATCTGTATTCACCAGGGAATTGCTGAAAGGTTTCTCAAGGCTACCCAGGGGAGGAAATTAGCCTTGGGATGGTGGTTAAGCTTAGAAGTTTTCATGCAGGCCCCTACATTTGTACCCTAAACTTCAAAGTGGGGATACAGCCTTGACACAGGTACTCTCTGTGGATCACCCCACTCAATGCGTCTTCATTCTAGGAAGCAAGCCGGCTAGACAGTAAAACATCAGAGGCTGCTCCCAATACTACACTCAGTGTTTCCAAAATGTGTAGACTTTATGGCCAGAAGAGACCTTTAGAGCATCTAATCTAACCCGCTGCATATCATAGGCCTACTGTATAGTACAAGAGTTACTTTTTGGGCACACACATTCCAGAAAGGCATCTAGTCTTCATTCAATGACATTAAGAGATGGAGAATCCAACACTTTCCCTTTTAGTGAATGCCAGGGGGCTCCATTTCCCCTTCCACTAGCTCCCCATTTACAGTGAGCCAGAGCAGTACCTGCAGCAGGGAGCGGGAGTTGCTGAAGGCCTCAGAGGAACAGCCCCTTCAGTGTCTCAGGCACCTGGCGCAAGTGCCGGATGATTCCGAGCTGGTGCATCCCTTTGGCCGTGACGTCTTCCTGCTGCAAGGGAATGAGAACCTGTCAGAGACTCAAACGCCCCGAGGAATCAGGGGGAATTAAGGGCACCTGGAACCAGCAGTATTTACACCCAGCTCCTGCCCACCGCTCAGGGATGAATTCACCTCCTGAACCCAAGAATGGAGTCTTCTTGTCCTTTCTAGTATCCTGCAGTGCCAACTCCCCTCCTTGTAGGATTAGCTCCTGCTACCTCCCGCTCAGTGTTTTTGACAGCTGTTCCACCTCCAAACCACACCTCAAGTTATCAGAACCCTCTTCTCCACCCCCACCCAGGTTGGCCAGGGAGGCTGCTCTAGCGGGGGGGCAGGAGGGATTCTGCCAGAAGTGAAGTGGTTTGAGGGGAGGTTGAGATCTTCCCCAAGTCATCCCAGACACTAATGGTAAGCCACAGGATGGCAGCATCTTGTGTCAGTGGAGTCCAAGCACTATTTCAACCCCACAGTTTTGGATCAACTTCCCACAATAGGAGGTGAAGATCACCCCCAGCAACACGCACACACACACACACACCACTCCTGGTGGTGGCAGGGGAACAGGAGAAAGGACAAAAGAAGTAAGAGATGAAGAGAAAGGAAGGAGGGATGGTGGAAAAGGTAAAACGAAAAGGACAAACCCTAATGTCCCCAGTGATTCAACGTGACAAAATCCCGTGTGGACTACAAAATTCTGTCACCTTGAACTAGTGTTTTCCATGCCTAGAATTCAACGGGCACCAGGTGGATCAGACTGAGAAGGTTCAAAAACCTCTCGGAGGCTCTTACCTTCTAAACAGGGACGTCTGTTTTCGAGTAAAATCAGTAAAAGGAAAGGAGAAAACTCGAAAGAGGCTCCTGCTCGCACTCACATACGTGAACCCTAATACTCTCTCAGTCCTCAAAGAGAGACCTCGAAAAGGAGACTTGCTAAAGCAAAGCCACAGGGGTCTCTGAGGTTTCCCTGGCCCTGCGCCCCTGTCCTGCCTGACTGATGTCAGCATCTCTCTCTGAGGTCACCACCTCCCTAACACCTTTGACCAATACGCTGAGATACTGCATGTAGTGGGGCGGCCTGGCTCCCAGGTGCCCCAGGAAGTCAAGGCCACCGCGGCCTGTCCCCACCCCCCGGAAGTCAAGGGGAGGGACAGGAAGTATAAAGGCCAAGCCACAGCGCTCAGTAGCTGGCCGGCAGCGGGAGAGGACAGACGCTGGTGCCCGAGCTCCCGCGGACCTGAGCCTGCCGAGAGCCCGGTATCCTGAGGAGGACTGGCCGGAAGGGACGAGCCCCACCCCGGAACTACTACACTGCAAAAGGCCTTTGTGATGTCACTGCCACACCCACTCATCCCCTGAAGTGCTAATGTCCTGCTGCTGGCCTGACACTTTGAAGGTTTCAGCTACTCTCTGAGGATCACCCCGCTCGATGCGTCTTCATTTTAGGAAGCAAGCCGGCTAGACAATAAAACATCAGAGGCTGCTCCCAATGCTACACTCCGTGTTTCCAAAATTACTACACTTTATGGCCAGAAGAGACCTTTAGAGCATCTAATCTAAGCCCCTGCATATCATGGGCTTCCTGTATAGTACAATAGTTACTTTTTGGGTACAAACATTCCAGAAAGGTATCTAGTCTAAATTAAATGACATTAAGAGATGGAGAATCCACCACTTTCCCTTTTAGTGAGTGCCAGGGGGCTCCATTTCCCCTTCCACTAGCTCGCCATTTACAGGGAGACAGAGCAGTACCTGCAGCAGGGAGCGGGAGCTGCTGAAGGCCTCAGAGGCGCAGCCCCTGCAGTGTCTCAGGCACCTGGCGCAAGTGGCGGATGATGCGGATCTGGTGCATCATTTTGGCCGTGACGTCCTCCTCCTGCAAGGGAACGAGAACCTGTCAGAGACTCAAATGCCCGGAGGAATCAGGGGCAATTAAGAACACCTGGAACCAGCAGTATTTACACCCAGCACCTGCCCACCACTGAGGGATGAATTCACCTCCTGAACCCCAGAATGGAGTCGTCTTCTCCTTTCTAGTAATCTCCAGTGCCAACCCCCGTCCTTGTAGGGTGAGCTCCTGCTACCTCCCCCTCAGTGCCCTTGACAGCTGTTCCACCTCCAAACCACAGCTCAAGTTATCAGAACCCTCTTCTCCACCCCGACACAGGTTGGGCAGGGAGGCGGCTCTAGCAGGGGGGGCAGGTGGGATTCTGGCAGCAGTGAAGTGGGTTGCGTGAGGGGAACAAGAGAAAGGACAAAAGAAGTAAGAGATGAAGAGAAAGGAAGGAGGGATGGAGGAAAAGGGAAAAGGAAAAGGACAAACCCTAATGTCCCCATGCCGGACATCAGGAATGGTAACATACATAAGCCAGTATGTGAACACTTCAATCTCCCTGGTCATTCTATTACAGATTTAAAAGTCACTATCATGAACAAAAAAAACTTCAGAAACAGACTTCAAAGAGAAACAGCAGAACTAAAATTCATTTGCAAATTCAACACCATTAATCTGGGCTTGAATAGGGACTGGGAGTGGCTGGCTCACTACAGAAGCAGCTTTTCCTCTCCTGGAATTGACACCTCCTCATCTATTATTGGGAGTGGACTACATCCACCCTGATTTTTGAATTGGCCCTGTCAACACTGGTTCTCCACTTGTGAAGTAACTCCCTGCTCTCCATGTGTCAGTATATAATGCCTGCATCTGTAACTTTCACTCTATGCATCCGAAGAAGTGAGGTTTTTACTCACGAAAGCTTATGCCCAAATAAATCTGTTAGTCTTTAAGGTGCCACCAGACTCCTTGTTGTTTTTGTAGATACAGACTAACATGGCTACCCCCTGATACTTGACACCATGCAAGGCACTAAATTTAGCCGTATGGAGTGGAAATCCATCAACCCCAACAAAAAACTTGCACAGATACAGACAGACATCATCTTCCTCTCCAAATGCAAACAGATGGACATCATACCAAAAGGACTGAAGGTAAAAAATCCATTGCAATCAACATACTACACTGAGTATGGTGAGAGATTGTGCCACACACTCTCTCAAAGAAACTGAGGAACCACCTGATCAGCATCCTGTACAGCAGACAGGAGAAGATCAAGAATGAGCTCTCAGAACTGGAGACTCTCATACAATACCAGCCTTCTACACAAACTTCCACGTGGCTGGACTTTACAAAAATGAGACAAGCCATTTACAATGCACACTTCACTTCTCTACAGAGGAAAAAGGACTGTAAGTTATCTAAACTAATACCTGCCACTAGGGGCTATAACAATGGTACCCTCAACTCATCTAACAACATTGTCAATCTTTCCAACCACACGCTTAGCCCAGCAGAAGAGTCTGTCCTATCTCGGGGACTCTCTTTCTGTCCCACCGTCCCCACGAACATGATACAGTTCTGCGGTGATCTGGAAGCCTACTTTCCTCGTCTCCGACTCAAGGAATATTTTCAACGCACCACTGAACAGTGCACTGACCCACAGGAACCCTCCTACCAACACTACAAAAAGAAGAATTCTGCGTGGACTCCTCCTGACGGTCGAAATGACAGACTGGACCTCTACATAGAGTGTTTCCGCAGACGTGCACAGGCTGAAATTGTGGACAAACAACATCACTTGTCCCATAACCTCAGCCGTACAGAACGCAATGCCATCCACAGCCTCAGAAACAACTCTGACATTATCATCAAAGGGGCTGACAAAGGAGGTGCTGTAGTCATAATGAACAGGTCAGATTATGAACAGGAGGCTGCCAGGCAACTCTCCAAGACCACATTCTACAGGCCACTATCCTCTGATCCCACTGAGGAATACCAAAAGAAACTACACCATCTGCTCAAGAAACTCCCAGCTACAGTAGGGGAACAAATCTACATGGACACACCCCCAGAACCCCGACCAGGGGTATTCTATCTGCTACCCAAGATCCATAAACCCGGAAACCCTGGACGCCCCATCATCTCAGGCATTGGCACTCTGACGGCAGGATTATCTGGCTATTTGGCCTCTCTCCTCAGGCCCTATGCTACCAGCACTCCCAGCTATCTTCGAGACACCACCAACTTCCTGAGGAAACTACAATGCATTGATGTTCTTCCTGGAAACACCATCCTGGCCACCATGCATGTAGAAGCACTTTATACCAATATTCTACATGAGGATGGACTACAAGCTGTCAGGAACAGTATCCCTGATGAGGCCACAGCAAGCCTGGTGGCTGAGCTTTGTGACTTTGTCCTCACCCACAACCACTTCAGATTTGGGGACAACTTATACCTTCAAGTCAGTGGCACTGCTATGGGTACTCGCATGGCCCCACAGTATGCCAACATTTTTATGGCTGACTTAGAACAACGCTTCCTCAGCTCTCGTCCCCTAGTGCCCCTCCTCTACTTGCGCTACATTGACGACATCTTCATCATATGGACCCACGGAAAGGAGGCCCTTGAAGAATTCCACCTGGACTTCAACAATTTCCACCCCACCATCAACCTCAGCCTGGACCAGTCCACACAAGAGATCCACTTCCTGGACACTACAGTACAAATAAGTGATGGTCACATAAACACCACCCTATACCGGAAACCTACTGACCGCTATACGTACCTACATGCCTCCGGCTTCCATCCAAGACACATCACACGATCCATTGTCTACAGCCAAGCCCTAAGATACAACCGAATTTGCTCCAACCCCTCAGACAGAGACAAACACCTACAAGATCTTTATCAAGCATTCGTAAAACTACAATACCCACCTGGGGAAGTGAGGAAACAGATTGACAGAGCAAGACGGGTACCCAGAAATCACCTACTACAGGACAGGCCCAACAAGGACAATAACAGAACACCACTGGCCATCACATACAGCCCCCAGCTAAAACCTCTCCAGCGCATTATCCACGATCTACAACCTATCCTGGAAAATGATCCCTCACTCTCACAGACCTTGGGAGGCAGGCCAGTCCTCGCTTACAGACAACCCCCCAACCTGAAGCAAATACTCACCAGCAACTACACACCACACCACAGAAACACCAACCCAGGAACCTATCCCCGTAGCAAACCTCGTTGCCTACTCTGTCCCCATATCTACTCTGGCAACAGCATCAGAGGACCCAACCACATCAGCCACACCATCAGGGACTCATTCACCTGCACATCCACTAATGTCATATATGCCATCATGTGCCAGCAATGCCCCTCTCCCATGTACATTGGCCAAACCGGACAGTCCCCCCGCAAAAGAATAAATGGACACAAATCGGACATCAGGAGTGGTAACATACATAAGCCAGTAAGTGAACACTTCAATCTCCCTGGTCATTCTATTACAGATTTAAAAGTCACTATCATTGAACAAAAAAACTTCAGAAACAGACTTCAAAGAGAAACAGCAGAACTAAAATTCATTTGCAAATTCAACACCATTAATCTGGGCTTGAATAGGGACTGGGAGTGGCTGGCTCACTACAGAAGCAGCTTTTCCTCTCCTGGAATTGACACCTCCTCATCTATTATTTGGAGTGGACTACATCCACCCTGATTTTTGAATTGGCCCTGTCAACACTGGTTTTCCACTTGTGAAGTAACTCCCTGCTCTCCATGTGTCAGTATATAATGCCTGCATCTGTAACTTTCACTCTATGCATCCGAAGAAGTGAGGTTTTTACTCACGAAAGCTTATGCCCAAATAAATCTGTTAGTCTTTAAGGTGCCACCAGACTCCTTGTTGTTTTCCTAATATCCCCAGTGATTCTACGGGACAAAATCCCAGGGAGGGAATAAAATTCTGCCACCTTAAACTAGTGTTTTCCATGCCTAGAATTCAGATGGCACCAGTGGATCAGACTGAACAGGTTACAAACCTCTCCGAGGCACTTACTTTCTCAGCAGGGACTTCTGTTTTCTAGTAAAATGGGTAAAAGGAAAGGAGAAAACTCGAAAGAGGCTCCTGCTCACACTCACATATGTGAACCCTAATACTCTCTCAGTCCTCAAAGAGAGCTCGAGAAGGAGACTTGCTGAAGCAAAGCCACAGGGGTCTCTGAGGTTTCCCTGGCCCTGCGCCCCTGTTTTGCCTGGCTGATGTGAGCATCTCTCTCTGAGGTCACCACCTCCCTAACAACTTTGACCAATAGGCTGAGCTCCTGCAAAAGGCCTTTGTGATGTCACTGCCACACCCACCCATCCCCTGAAGTGCTAATATCCTGCTGCTGGCCTGACACTTTGGAGGTTTGAGCTACTCTCTGTGGATCACGCCACTCAATGCGTCTTCATTCTAGGAAGCTAGCCGGTTAGACAGTAAAACATTAGAGGCTGCTCCCAATGCTACACTCAGTGTTTCCAAAATTAATACACTTTATGGCCAGAAGAGACCTTTAGAGCATCTCATCTAACCCCCTGCATATCATAGGCTTCCTGTATAGGACAATAGTTACTTTTTGGGCACAAACATTCCAGAAAGGCATCTAGTTTCATTCAATGACTTCAAGAGATGGAGAATCCACCACTTTCCCTTTCACTGAGTGCCAGGGGGCTCCATTTCCCCTTCCACTAGCTCCCCATTTACAGTGAGCCAGAGCAGTACCTGCAACAGAGAGCGGGAGTTGCTGAAGGCCTCAGAGGCACAACCCCTGCAGTGTCTCAGGCACCTGGCGCAAGTGATGGATGATGCGGAGCTGGTGCCTCACTTTGGCCGTGACGCCCTCCTGCTGCAAGGGAATGAGAACCTGTCAGACTCAAACGCCCCGAGGAATCAGGGGGAATTAAGGGCACCTGGAACCAGCAGTATTTCCACTCAGCACCTGCCCAACACTGAGGGATGAATTCACCTCCTGAATCCCAGAATGGAGTCTTCTTGTCCTTTCTAGTAACCTCCAGTGCCAATCCCCCTCCTTCTAGGGTGAGCTCCTGCTACCTCCCCCTCAGTGTCCTTGACAGCTGTTCCACCTCCAAACCACAGCTTAAGTCATCAGAAACCTCTTCTAGACCCCCACCAAGGTTGGGCTGGGAGGCGGGTCTAGCAGTGGGGGCAGGAGGGATTCTGGCAGCAGTGAAGTGGGTTGCGGGGAGGTTGAGATCTTGCCCAAGTCATCCGAGACACTAACGCTAAGCCACAGGATGGCAGCATCTAGTGTCTGTGGAGTCCAAGCACTATTTCAACCCCACAATTTGGATGAACTTCCCACAAGAGGAGGTGAAGATCATCCCCAGCAACACACACACACACACACACACACACACACACACACACACACACACACACACACACACACACACACACACACACACACACACACACACACACCACTCCTGGTGGTGGGAGGGGAACAGGAGAAAGGACAAAAGAAGTAAGAGATGAAGAGAAAGGAAGGAGGGATGGTGGAAAAGGTAAAACGAAAAGGACAAACCCTAATGTCCCCACTGATTCCACGGGACAAAATCCCGTGTGGACTACAAAATTCTGTCACCTTGAACTAGTGTTTTCCATGCCTAGAATTCAACGGGCACCAGATGGATCAGACTGAGCAGGTTCAAAAACCTCTTGGAGGCTCTTACCTTCTAAACAGGGACGTCTGTTTTCTAGTAAAATCAGTAAAAGGGAAGGAGAAAACTCGAAAGAGGCTCCTGCTCTCACTCACATACGTGAACCCTAATACTCTCTCAGTCCTCAAAGAGAGACCTCGAGAAGGAGACTTGCTAAAGCAAAGCCACAGGGGTCTCTGAGGTTTCCCTGGCCCTGCGCCCCTGACTGATGTCAGCATCTCTCTCTGAGGTCACCATCTCCCTAACACCTTTGACCAATACGCTGAGATACTGCATGTAGCGGGGCGGCCTGGCTCCCAGGCGCCCCAGGAAGTCAAGGCCACCGCGGCCTGTCCCCACCCCCCGGAAGTCAAGGGGCGGGACAGGAAGTATAAAGGCCAAGCCACAGCGCTCAGTAGCTGGCCGGCAGCGAGAGAGGACAGACGCTGGTGCCCGAGCTCCCGCGGACCTGAGCCTGCCGAGAGCCCGGTATCCTGAGGAACGGTCGGAGCTTCCCCCCGCCAAGGGCCCAGAGGGAGTGACAGACCTACCTGCTGCTCGGGGCCCGGAGCAGCCCATGATCTGCGACCCAGCAGACGGAACTCAGGAGGAACAGGTACCCATGGAGGAGGAGATGGGAAGTGGCCCGGGGATAGCAGACCCCGAACCCATGTCAGTGTGTTGCGGTCAGGATCCCCACTGACTGCGCGGCAGACGGACTGCTGCGGATAGGGCCCCGGGCTGGAACACAGTGGAGTGGGTGGGCCTGTGTTCCCCCCTGCCACCCCGTGCTGGGTGGCAGTCTCTCCTCCTCCTTGTCCAAGGGGCCTGGGCCTCTGACTGACGATTGGTTTGCTGCCCCGCCCTGACCTAGGGTCTGGGCTAACCCAAACTGACCCAGCTCCTGCTACAAGGCCTGGGCCTCTGACTGACTACTGGTTTGTTCCCCGCCCTGACCTAGGGCCTGGGCTAACCCAAACTGACCCAGCTCCTGCTACAAGGCCTGGGCCGCTGACTGACTACTGGTTTGTTCCCCGCCCTGACCCAGGGCCGGAGCTGTTGATTGTGTGCTCAGTCCCTGCATAAGGGCCTGAGCTCTGAACTGTTGATTGTGTGCTCAGTCCCTGCACAAAGGCCTGAGCGCCGAACTGCTAATTGTGTGCTCAGCCCCTACCCAAAGGTCTGGGCCCTAGACTGTTATTCGCTTTGTAGCGGGGCGGCCTGGCTCCCAGGTACCCCAGGAAGGGACGAGCCCCACCCCGGAACTACTACACTGCAAAAGGCCTTTGTGATGTCACTGCCACACCCACCCATCCCCTGAAGTGCTAATGTCCTGCTGCTGGCCTGACACTTTGAAGGTTTCAGCTACTCTCTGTGGATCACCCCACTCGATGCGTCTTCATTCTAGGAAGCAAGCCAGCTAGACAGTAAAGCATCAGAGGCTGCTCCCAATGCTACACTCAGTGTTTCCAAAATTACTACACTTTATGGCCAGAAGAGACCTTTAGAACATCTCATCTAACCCCCTGCATATCATAGGCTTCCTGTATAGTACAATAGGTACTTTTTGGGCACACACATTCCAGAAAGGCATCTAGTCTTCATGAAATGACATCAAGAGATGGAGAATCCACCACTTTCCCTTTTAGTGAGTGCCAGGGGGCTCCATTTCCCCTTCCACTAGCACCCCATTTACAGTGAGCCAGAGCAGTACCTGCAGCAGGGAGCGGGAGTTGCTGATGGCCTCAGAGGCACAGCCCCTGCAGTGTCTAAGGCACCTGGCACAAGTGCCGGATGATGCGGAGCTGGTGCATCACTCTGGCCATGACGTCCTCCTGCTGCAAGGGAACGAGAACCTGTCAGAGACTCAAACTCCCCGAGGAATCAGGGGGAATTAAGGGCACCTGGAACCAGCAGTATTTAAACTGACTACCTGCCCACCACTGAGGGATGAATTCACCTCCTGAACCCCAGAATGGAGTCTTCTTGTCCTTTCTAGTAACCTCCAGTGCCAACCCACCACCTTGTAGGGTGAGCTCCTGCTACCTCCCCCTCAGTACCCTTGACAGCTGTTCTACCTCCAAACCACAGCTCAAGTTATCAGAACCCTCTTCTCCACCCCACCCAGGTTGGGCAGGGAGGCGGCTCTAGCAGGGGGGGCAGGAGGGATTCTGCCAGCAGTGAAGTGGGTTGCGGGGAGGTTGAGATCTTGCCCCAATCATCCCAGACACTAATGCTAAGCCACAGGATGTCAGCATCTAGTCTCATTGGAGTTCAAGCACTATTTCAACCCCACAGTTTTGGATCAACTTCCCACAAGGGGAGGTGAAGAGCACCCCCAGCAACACACACACACACACACAAACACACACACACACACACACCACTCCTGGTGGTGGCAGGTGAACAGGAGAAAGGACAAAAGAAGTAAGAGATGAAGAGAAAGGAAGGAGGGATTGAGGAAAAAGGTAAAACGAAAATGACAAACACTAATGTCCCCTGTGATTCTATGGGACAAAATCCCACAGAGGGAATAAAATTCTGCCACCTTAACCTAGTGTTTTCCATGCCTAGAATTCAGCTGGCACCAGATGGATCAGACTGAGCAGGTTCCAAAACCTCTTGGAGGCTCTTACCTTCTAAATAGGGACGTCTGTTTTCTAATAAAATCCGTCAAAGGAAAGGAGAAAACTCCAAAGAGGCTCCTGCTCGCACTCACACATGTGAACACTAATACTCTCTCTGTCCTCAAAGAGAGACCTCGAGAAGGAGACTTGCTGAAGCAATAACAGACACTTGGTGGGATAACTCACATGACTGGAGTACTGTCATGGATGGATATAAACTTGTGGAAGCAGAGAAAAGAACTGACAGAAGGAAACTGCAATGCATGACGTTTGTTAGCAAGAGTCAGGCTAACTGTAACCCTGTTAACGCGAGATTTGTAGAAGCGAGGATTGTGTGAGGCGGGTGAGAAAGAACTGTGTAAGAAGTCATGATGACCTCAGCATAGATAAAGTGTAGAAGACCTTGTGTAGATAAGGAATAGAAAATAATTGTATGTTGGCAAGAGTCAAAACAACTGAGGAAATGAGATATCAAGATGGCCTATGTATAAACAAAAATGCTGCTGTCCCTCATTATTTTTGTAATGAAAGGTATAAATGCTTGCTGTAATTAGTAACCGGAGAGAGACCTGTTCAGCTCTCCCTCTGCACATGTGAGAGTTAATAAAACATCTGACTTGCTGTACCTAACAAAATAGTGAGAACTCTGTTTTTCTCCGACAATTTGGGGGCTCGTCCGGGATGGCAATGCCCACTGAGGCAACGGCAGCTGCTACGGATCGTTCCCCTTCGAACCCCATGGCGCCACAATAGAGGTAAGAGACCTTTTGAAATCTCTATTGGGGTGTCGGAGGAGGACTGTCCGTGGGGCCGTCTGCCCCTGTTGGGCTCACGCCATCCGAACTTATTGACTGTGCAGCAAGGTCAGATGCTGAGCGGCGTAATAGGGGAATTGTTTGCCGCCCCCTGTAAGCATATGCTAGGTGCATAGGGTTTGCACCTGTGTTGAGGGGTTGTTACCGCCTCAAGAGGGGTTTTTTACCGCCTCAAGTGATGCATCGAGGTACTTGGGAATAGTACCTGGAGGTACTCAGGAGTAGTACCTGGTATAAGGCCTTGGTGTGTGTGTGGTCTGTGTGTGTGTGTGTACACAGTGTGAATTGAGTGTTACCGGAAGACGCCCAGAGTACTCTGCGAAGTCTTTTGGCTCGTGACCAGAACTACTCTAACGCAAGCCCGGTAACTAGAGGATCTTTTAGGAGATCCGACCCATGTAAGTTGACTCGGCCTGGCATCGTCCGGCGAGGAGGCTACCTGGGTCTAGGAGTGTGTGCACCCATCTTCCCTCCCCTTTTCCTCTCCGTGTGAGCCACTGACAGTCTGACCATCTCACTGGATGCAACAGAGTAAGCGGCGCTTTCTCTCTGAGATTAGCCGACGCTCTTTGCTGAAGGGAGGTGTAGGGGGTCATGGCTATCCTCGTTAGTCACTCCTGTGTGAATACCCTGTAGGGAGAGTCCTTAGTTTATGAACCGCTAGCGCGGACAGGGCATCCTTCCCCTTTGAGTGTGTGATTGGAAAAATGGGTGGGGGACAGTCTAAGTCTTCCCTCTCACCCCCTAAGGGTACCCCAGCTTATTTTATGTACGTACATTATGGTACTAAAACCTGCAGGTATTTAGAGAATTGAAATCATTACACGCGTGAAAATTCATCTAAACAATGCCCACTAGAAGGTACCTTCAATCTAGATAAGATCATACATCTCAGAGGAGCTTTTAATCACCAAAAAAGCCTCTGACACACAATGGGAGCAATTTGTCTATTGAGGAAAGGAACGGGTTAATTTGAAATTCAGCTTGGTCCAGAGATAAAGAGAAAGTTAATCTGCGTTCAAGGTCAAGAATCAAAACAGACCATGCCAAGTACAAAGAAAAACTGCTTTCGGCCCCAGCTGACTGTGAAAAAATATAGACATAGTCAAACCAAAGGCAATACAAGTTACAGTGCTGAGATTACATTTGCAAAGCTTAACTGTCCAGTGAGATCCAACAGTCTGCCTTTGCGACCCTGGAGCCGGCGTGGTTTGGGGATGCTGAAGAAGCCACAGGCAGCCGGCCTGGACTGGAATCACTGAAAAGACGCCCAGGAGACCTCAGGGTGTAAAAGAACAACCCTCCCAAGAGTGGAAGCAAGTTGGAGATTGCACAGCACCTTCTCTGAACGTTATACACAGACGTGACCAGTCTGGACGTACGTGTGTGAGTATGAAAGTGTGCCTACTCTCAGCCGCAGTAAGTCTGAGAACCGGAGAGGGATTTAGCATTCCTCTTTCCACCCCGGCTGACCGGGAAGGGTGTCAGGTGGATCTACCCCAGTCGTAGCAGGACTGGGCAATAGAGAAGTTGGAGAAAAGGGAAGAGTTGTTTACTTGATAACTAGAATTGAGCAATTAAGAGCATAGATCATGAACCAGGCAGCAACTCAAACCTACGCCCAGGGCAAGTTGCAAGCCTTGAGACAGGACTTCTAGGCAGAAAAGGAAGCACTGGCTAAGCAAGTACCGGTCCTTCAGGGACTTGTCAGAATTTAACCATTTGTGTTTGCATATGCTGTAAGAGCAGTGTGATTGCCACAAGAGAAAATTGAATAGTTAAATGCCAATGGGTCATGCGTTTTGCCCAAGTGGCAAGCCTCACGAAGGAGGACTCGGGTAGCCTTGTGAGTAAGAATGTTTAAGAGAAGAGACCAGGAAGGGTGGGGGCTAGTTGAGAAGCCCACCCTCCTATCTAAATTGGTAGTGAAAAAGCTGGTGCCCATGGAAGGGACGGTTCAGCGAGAAAAGCAGGATCGGGCCCAAGCGGGCAGGCAATAGATAGAGAGATTGGAGAACAGGTTGGAAACTTTGAGGGCATAGTGGAAGGAAAGGAGTAAGTAATTATAAGCATGGGGGATTTCAAATCCCCAGGATAATAATTGAAATGGTAAAATGTGTGTAAGACAGAGTCTTTGTACCAAGGTGCAAGGCTCTCCTTTCTTCTGCTGAATAAAGCAACTCTTCCTTATCCCTGTCTGGCTGTTATTGGCTCTCAGCTAGGTGGACCCGATATTTTGGTGACAGTTACTGGCGACTCCGGTTAATGAATTTCTGTCTTATACATTTAGGTGTTAGGTGTGTGGACGGAACTGAGCCTCTCATTTGTAATTCCTCAGAGTGGAAGCCATCGCGTGCAATGAAGCTCTGAGGTTGAATTGGGATCCTTCTGTCCCGTCCCCTGTAGCGGTCAGTATTAGTAGAAATTCCTGTAATAGGATCCTATTAGGCCATAATTCCCTCTGTTCTCTGTGTAATTCTCTGTTAGAGTGTCAGCAGGCAGATGGGTGGGTCTCTGGTAAAACCCTCTAAGGATAGCCCTTTGAATTATATGTTAAGTAAATGGCTTTTACCCATTGTTCGGGAAAGAATAAAGATTTGAATTTGTTTTGGGGTAACAAAATAGCAGATAAAAGATCTGGTAAAAAGAGAGAGAAGGACAGTGCCCCTGGCTCTGTGTGGTCGAGCTGTCACTTTACTAGGGGTGCATGGAGATTTTGTAAGCACAAAAGAAACAGTTACACCTTGTGTAGAAATTGATGTGGCTAGTGTTGTGGAAATTGAATTGTGGAGAGGATGTGCATTTTCCCCAGAACATGTGCAGTGTATATTGTAGCAGAGGTAAAAGAAATGCAAACCTACCAATATAGGTTGTGTTTTCTCTTTTCAGATCACTGGGTGTTTGAAAGCAGGAGTTAGAAGTAAAAGGCAATCAGAAGTCTGGGAAAGTTAATTGTGTCCCTTTTTACATAAGAATTTTTAAGCTGTGGATAGCTTTGAATCTGGAAGCAAGCCAGAAAGCATCTGTATTAATGCAATTTTCTAACTAATAAGGTAGAAGCCACTGAAACCTGGGCTGCCTATGAAATAAATACAAGGAAATATGGGATAATTCCTCTGTTTTGTCTAAAATCAACAAGAGTATGTGTATATAAAGGAAATATTTTAAGCAATGACTGACTACCCAGAAGGGGTAGACCTCTGTTCTTTTGTCTTTCAGATCATCAGAGAAAACGGATGCCAGCTGAACAGCATTCAATGTACCATGCATTTACTGGTACAATAGGAATTATTTTTGTGTTCTTTGTCCTGTCTTGTGGTGTTTGTCTTGTGGCCAAAATTGTTGGGTTTAATATTTTCATAAGACCGTCTAGTTCAAAATTAAATAGAAGGGTTAAATCAAAAAGCAGATACTTGTTTTTATTCAACTTGGAATACAAAAAGTGTTTGGATAAATCAGGAAAATGTGATATACTAAAGTCTAATACAGTTGCTTAAGTAAGAAAAAGAAACTTCATTGGCCAGATTTTTTTTTTAATTGAAAAAATTGTTGTTAAAATTTGCATACCAACAGTCTTTGGAAGCAAGGACATGGAAGGTTAACCCACTCCCCATATTGCCCATGGGATCCTTCTGGCTACTTCAGATTTCTAGCCAGAGGGCTGGGGAGGGAGGAAAGCTATTGGACACCTGAGGTTGTACCGAGTGGACTCCTCAAAAGTGGGTGTGCTTGTCCTGGTTTGTTGCTCCAAAGCTCTGTAATAAAGTTATTTTACTGGAAGGGTGTACATGGCATACATTGAATAATAAGACTAATGTACTGTATAATGGCAATGTGTATGTGTTCATTGTTGGGAAAAGGTGTATGAGTGAAAAGTGGAAGTTTCCTTTGTAGGTTAAAAGAAGCCAAGAAGGGGAGAAGGAAAAAGAACAGAATGAGTTAACTGAGGAAAAATAGCTAGCAAGCTCAGTCCAAAGATAAGATGCTGGCACCATCCAAGGACACTGCCCACAGCTAAGACTTGGCTGATAGCCAAGAAAAGGGGGGCCTGAATGTGCCCAAGCAACTATGAGATCTGCAAAACACTGCCAGGCATTAATGAAATGTGTTAGGTTTCTTTTCTCACAGATAAAAGAAGTGCTACCCAAAGACCCTAGCAGCCCTGCCATTCATTGAAACAAGGAGACTGAGTCTACGTAAAGTCCATCAACGAAAGACTGCTTTGGCTCCACACTGGAAAGGCCCTTTCCAAGTCCTGTTAACCACCACCACCACTGTGAAGTGCCAAGGACTACCTGCCTGGACCCATGCTTTTCACTGTAAAAAGACCCCTCCACCTCGGGAGGACTCTCCGACTGATGATAAGCCTATTTCTCCTTCTAGCTCTGCTGTGTCTTCTGGACAGCAGGAAAAAGAAAGAAAGAAAAAAAGACAAGGTGAAGTGCTAGTAACCTCTCCCTTGTCCACTGACAGACCTACTGTGCCTCTGGATTTTTCTAGAAGAAGCAAAACCATTACAGGGTGATGTGCTAGTAACCTCTCCCCTGTATGATGCTAAACCACACTGTTTCAGGAAAAGAGAAGAAGGAACACTTGCTTAATTGAAACCACAAAGTCCAGGGATTCCTGACTACAAGAGACATTAAGAACTGACCCTGGTGAAGAAACAAAGAATTATACACTGGCAGGAAGAAACTTGTGGGACCCATGCTTGGGAACGTGGTATTGATTGGATTTTGGGGTTTATTCTACAGGCTGCGCCCTGTGTTTTGGATAAGTCCTTCAGCATGTATTGCCCTCCCTAATTGGATTTTAAATGATAAGTACCAAAGGCACCTTGTTGCCATTGCCCCTGCCATCTCCTCCATTACACTATTACCCCTGTAACACATCCAAATACAGACAATGCCATATATTTGATAAAACCAATGACTAAGGCCTTCACACTTTAGTGATTTATTTAAATATTGTTTGAAAAAATATATTTTTAAGGTTCAGGATATCCCATATAAGCGAACAATTGAATGGATCAGTGGAGATAAAAGTATATGATATCACTACCAGTGAACCCCAAGAATTTATAATTGCTCACAGGGGGCTGCCATTAGATTAGCACAACAGAGGGCTTGGGTTATTTCCTCTAGAAAGAAGAGAGACTTGACCGGATCCCTTTGGGATGGGGCCAGTAATGCAGCAGCAGTTTGGAATATTTTTAAGAACCAAGAACATGATGAGAAATTGGGGCAACTAGAGAAGGCCATTGGCCTTGTTTCTGGAGCACAACTAACCCAGGTACAGGCTGGAGTTGATGAGTTACATGTTATTTCCGCCCTTAGTTCAATGACCCAGAAGTTGCTGACAGAGATGGTATTGAATATCACTGAGGCTGGGAAGGCATTGCAGTGGGATCTAGCATGCTCAGAGATTCAGGATTTCTTGAATGACCAGCTAATGGCCATTCGGAATGATCTAGAGCACCAGGCTTGGCCCACTGCCCTTACAGACACATCAGGAGTACCATCTGATCTGTGGCCATGGAAACATACTTGGAAACTTTCTGGGTGGAAGTGCAGACGTTCTCAGTGCTCCTTCCAAGCATATGGACCGGTACAGGGGTGTGGGCTCCCACAGACCGTATCCTGCCGGGTCCATGGGGAGGATGCATATGGGATTGGGTAAGTCATCGAGACATCTGGGAAATTAGACCACCTGGTATGCCCAATCGATTTTTAGTCAGTGCTCCTGGGATTACACCTGACATTTGGATGGGGTTAGGTAACCTATGGACATTTTGGCCGTTACAACCCCCACAGCTTCAGTGTATCCGTAAACTGAAGCCAGGAGAAGTTGTTACTCTTCATGACTACGTTTGCTGGGAGGGTAGGGGACAAGGATCTACCCTGACAGGACACTTATTTTTTTAAGCTAATGATAGCTGTGTGTATGTTAAAGCCACCACATTGCAAGACATACATTTTAATCTCATTACCACTGCAGGCAATCATATTATTTACTGGCCTGCAGATAGAATTTTGCAAGTAGTCCTTAGGTTCCAGATACCCTTTAATTGGACTAGCTTACTATCTGATAGATTTCAAAATTTGCTTTCATTGTTACCTGAGATTCAGAAAATCTCTGAGGTACAAAGGCAAATTCACATGCTTCAAAATGTATATCAAGTAGAAAAGTATGCCTTTCACACTGCTTATAGAGTGTTTACCTTATGTACTAAATATGATGTATTGTGCTTTATGACAAAGGCTGTACAACAACCCCATTATAGTATTGCTATGGGAATGTTATTGCTTGTATTGTTATTAGTTAGCTTAGGATTATGTTATTGTTGTTGTAAAAGATGTAATAATAGTAATACCTTTCATGTTCATGCTAATCATGCATTGTCATTGCATCCAATCAAAACCCCTAAGGTTGAAGCATCTGATTTAGAATCAGAAGTCCAGGACTTGATGCAAATAGAGATTTGAGAATGTTTGTTGTACTAGAAGTACAAAAGGGGGGGTTGTGGAAGCAGAGAAAAGAACTGACAGAAGGAAACTGCAATGCATGACGTTTGTTAGCAAGAGTCAGGCTAACTGTAACCCTGTTAACGCGAGATTTGTAGAAGCGAGGATTGTGTGAGGCGGGTGAGAAAGAACTGTGTAAGAAGTCATGATGACCTCAGCATAGATAAAGTGTAGAAGACCTTGTGTAGATAAGGAATAGAAAATAATTGTATGTTGGCAAGAGTCAAAACAACTGAGGAAATGAGATATCAAGATGGCCTATGTATAAACAAAAATGCTGCTGTCCCTCATTATTTTTGTAATGAAAGGTATAAATGCTTGCTGTAATTAGTAACCGGAGAGAGACCTGTTCAGCTCTCCCTCTGCACATGTGAGAGTTAATAAAACATCTGACTTGCTGTACCTAACAAAATAGTGAGAACTCTGTTTTTCTCTGTTCAGGAAGGACAGGCAGGGCAGAAAAGGTGGGGGAGTTGCATTGTATGTAAGAGAGGAGTATGAGTGCTCAGAGGTCCGGTATGAAACTGTAGAAAAACCTGAGAGTCTCTGGATAAAGTTGAGAAGTGTGAGCAACAAGGGGGATGTCACGGTTGGAGTCTGGTATAGACCACCAGACCAGGGGGATGAGGTGGACGAGGCTTTCTTCTGGCAACTAGCAGAAGTTGCTAGATCGCAGGCCCTGGTTCTCATGGGAGACTTTAATCACCCTGATATCTGCTAGGAGAGCAATACAGCGGTGCACAGACAATCCAGGAAGTTTTTGGAAAGTGTAGGGCACAATTTCCTGGTGCAAGTGCTGGAGGAACCAACTAGGGGCAGAGCTTTTCTCGACCTGCTGCTCACAAACAGGGAAGAATTAGTAGGGGAAGCAAAAGTGGATGGGAACCTGGGAGACAGTGACCATGAGATGGTCGAGTTCAGGATCCTGACACAAGGAAGAAAGGAGAGCAGCAGAATACGGACCCTGGACTTCAGAAAAGCAGACTTTGACTCCCTCAGGGAACAGATGGGCAGGATCCCCTGGGAGAATAACATGAAGGGCAAAGGGGTCCAGGAGAGCTGGCTGTATTTTAAAGAATCCTTATTGCGGTTGCAGGAACAAACCATCCCGATGTGTAGAAAGAATAGTAAATATGGCAGGCGACCAGCTTGGCTAAACAGTGAAATCCTTGCTGATCTTAAACGCAAAAAAGAAGCTTACAAGAAGTGGAAGATTGGACAAATGACCAGGGAGGAGTATAAAAATATTGCTCAGGCATGCAGGAGTGAAATCAGGAAGGCCAAATCACACTTGGAGTTGCAGCTAGCAAGAGATGTTAAGAGTTAGAAGAAGGGTTTCTTCAGGTATGTTAGCAACAAGAAGAAAGTCAAGGAAAGTGTGGGCCCCTTACTGAATGAGGGAGGCAACCTAGTGACTGAGGATGTGGAAAAAGCTAATGTACTCAATGCTTTTTTTGCCTCTGTCTTCACGAACAAGGTCAGCTCCCAGACTGCTGCACTGGGCAGCACAATATGGGGAGAAGGTGACCAGCCCTCTGTGGAGAAAGAAGTGGTTCGGGACTATTTAGAAAAACTGGACGTGCACAACTCCATGGGGCTGGATGCGCTGCATCCGAGGGTGCTAAAGGACTTGGCGGATGAGATTGCACAGCCATTAGCCATTATTTTTGAAAACTCATGGCGATCGAGGGAGGTCCCGGATGACTGGAAAAAGGCTAATGTAGTGCCCATCTTTAAAAAAGGGAAGGAGGAGGATCCGGGGAACTACAGGCCAGTCAGCCTCACCTCAGTCCCTGGAAAAATCATGGAGCAGGTCCTCAAGGAATCAATGATGAAACACTTAGAGGAGAGGAAAGTGATCAGGAACAGTCAGCATGGATTCACGAAGGGGAAGTCGTGCCTGACTAACCTAATTGCCTTCTATGATGAGATAACTGGCTCTGTGGATGAGGGGAAAGCAGTGGATGTGTTATTCCTTGACTTTAGCAAAGCTTTTGATACGCTCTCCCACAGTATTCTTGCCACCAAGTTAAAGAAGTATGGGCTGGATGAATGGACTGTAAGGTGGATAGAAAGCTGGCTGGATCGTCGGGCTCAACGGGTAGTGATCAATGGCTCCATGTCTAGTTGGCAGCCGGTTTCAAGCGGAGTAGTGCCCCAAGGGTCGGTCCTGGGGCCGGTTTTGTTTAATATCTTTATTAATGATCTGGAGGATGGTGTGGACTGCACTCTCAGCAAGTTTGCAGATGACACTAAACTAGGAGGCGTGGTAGATACGCTAGAGGGTAGGGATCGGATACAGAGGGACCTAGACAAATTAGAGGATTGGGCCAAAAAAAACCTGATGAAGTTCAACAAGGACAAGTGCAGAGTCCTGCACTTAGGACGGAAGAATCCCATGCACTGCTACAGACTAGGGACCGAATGGCTAGGTAGCAGTTCTGCAGAAAAGGACCTAGGGGTCACAGTGGACGAGAAGCTGGATATGAGTCAACAGTGTGCTCTTGTTGCCAAGAAGGCTAACGGCATTTTGGGCTGTATAAGTAGGGGCATTGCCAGCAGATCGAGGAACGTGATCGTTCCCCTTTATTCGACATTGGTGAGGCCTCATCTGGAATACTGTGTCCAGTTTTGGGCCTGTGGAAGCAGAGAAAGAGCTCACAGGAAGGGGATGCAATGCATGACAGTTCGTTAGCAAGAGTTAGGCTAACTGTAACCCTAATAACGCGAGATTTGTAGAAGCGAGGAATGTGTGAGGCGGGTGAGAAACAACTGTGTAAGAAGTCATTATGACCTGGTATAGATAAGGTGTAGAAGACCTTGTGTAGATAAGGTATAGAAAATATTGTATGTTGGCAAGAGTCAAAACAAGTGAAGAAATGAGATATCAAGATGGCCTATGTATAAACAAAACGCAGCTGTCCCTCGTTATTTCTGTAATGAAAGGTATAAATGCTTGCTGTAATTAGTTACCTGGGAGAGACGTGCTTAGCTCTCTCCCTCTGGGCAATTGTGAGAGTTAATAAAGCATCTGACTTGCTGTACCTAAACAAATAGTGAGAACTCTGTTTTTCTCCGACAGGCCCCACACTACAAGAAGGATGTGGAAAAATTGGAAAGAGTCCAGCGGAGAGCAACAAAAATGATTAGGGGTCTGGAGCACATGACTTATGAGGAGAGGCTGAGGGAACTGGGATTGTTTAGTCTCCAGAAGAGAAGAATGAGGGGGGATTTGATACCAGCCTTCAACTACGTGAAGGGGGGTTCCAAAGAGGATGGAGCTCGGTTGTTCTCAGTGGTGGCAGATGACAGAACAAGGAGCAATGGTCTCAAGTTGCAGTGGGGGAGGTCCAGGTTGGATATTAGGAAACACTATTTCACTAGGAGGGTGGTGAAGCACTGGAATGCGTTAACTAGGGAAGTGGTGGAGTCTCCTTCCTTGGAGGTTTTTAAGGCCCGGCTTGACAAAGCCCTGGCTGGGATGATTTAGTTGGGAATTGGTCCTGCTTTGAGGACGGGGTTGGAGTAGATGACCTCTTGAGGTCCCTTCCAACCCTGATATTCTATGATTCTATGATTCTATGAAAGTCACAGGGGTCTCTGAGGTTTCCCTGGCCCTAAGCCCCTGTCCTGCCTGGCTGATGTCAGCATCTCTCTCTGAGGTCACCACCTCCCTAACACCTTTGACCAATAGGCTGAGGTCCTGAAAAGGCCTTTGTGATGTCACTGCCACACCCACCCATCCCCAGAAGTGCTAATGTCCTGCTGCTGGCCTGACACTTTGAAGGTTTGAGCTACTCTGTGTGGATCACCCCACTCAATGCGTCTTCATTCTAGGAAGCAAGCCGGCTAGACAGTAAAACATCAGAGGCTGCTCCCAATACTACACTCAGTGTTTCCAAAATTTGTAGACTTTATGGCCACAAGAGACCTTTAGAGCATCTCATCTAAGCCCCTGCATATCATAGGCCTCCTGTATAGTACAATAGTTACTTTTGGGGCACACACATTCCAGAAAGGCATCTAGTCTTCATTCAATGACATCAAGAGATGGAGAATCCACCACTTTCCCTTTTAGTGAGTACCAGGGGGCTCCATTTCCCCTTCCACTAGTTCCCCATTTACAGTGAGACAGAGCAGTACCTGCAGCAGGGAGCGGGAGTTGCTGATGGCCTCAGAGGCACAGCCCCTGCAGTGTCTCAGGAATCTGGCGCAAGTGCCGGATGATGCGGAGCTGGTGCATCACTTTTGGCCGTGACGTCCTCCTGCTGCAAGGGAACGAGAACCTGTCAGAGACTCAAACGCCCCGAGGAATCTGGAGGAATTAAGGGCACCTGGAACCAGCAGTATTTCCACCCAGCACCTGCCGACCACTGAGGGATAAATTCACCTCCTGAACCCCAGAATGGAGTCTTCTTGTCCTTTCTAGTAACCTCCAGTGCCAACCCCCCTCCTTGAAGGATGAGCTCCTGCTATCTCCCCCTCAGTGCCCTTGACAGCTGTTCCACCTCCAAACCACAGCTCAAGTTATTAGTACCTTTGGACACAGACTGGCTAACCTAGTGAGGAGGGCTTTAAACTAGGTTCGACGGGGACAGGTGAGCAAAGCCCACAGGTAAGTGGGGAACATGGAGACCGGGTAGATGGGTCAAAAATGAGAGGGAGTGTGGGCTATATTGTCAGAGAGAAAGGAGGGTCAGGACAAAACTGGGAGGAAAGATCAAACCAGTATCTTAGATGTCTATATACAAATGCGAGAAGTATGGGGAATAAGCAGGAAGAACTGGAAGTGCTAATAAATAAATACAACTATGACATTGTTGGCATCACTGAAACTTGGTGGGATAATACACATGATTGGAATGTTGGTGTGGATGGGTACAGCTTGCTCAGGAAGGATAGACAGGGGAAAAAGGGAGGAGGTGTTGCCTTGTATATTAAAAATGTACACACTTGGACTGAGGTAGAGATGGACATAGGAGACGTTGAGAGTCTCTGGGTTAGGCTAAAAGGGGTAAAAAACAAGGGAGATGTCATGCTAGGAGTCTACTACAGGCCACCTAACCAGGTGGAAGAGGTGGATGAGGCTTTTTTTAAGCAGCTAACAAAATCATCCAAAGCCCAAGATTTGGTGGTGATGGGGGACTTCAACTATCCGGATATATGTTGGGAAAATAACACAGCGGGGCACAGACTATCCAACAAATTCCTGGACTGCATTGGAGACAACTTTTTATTTCAGAAGGTTGAAAAAGCTACTAGGGGGGAAGCTGTTCTAGACTTGATTTTAACAAATAGGGAGGAACTCGATGAGAATTTGAAAGTAGAAGGCAGCCTGGATGAAAGTGATCATGAAATCATAGAGTTTGTAATTCTAAGGAAGGGTAGAAGGGAGAACAGCAAAATAGAGACAATGGATTTCAGGAAGGCAGATTTTGGTAAGCTCAGAGAGCTGATAGGTAAGGTCCCATGGGAATCAAGACTGAGGGGAAAAACAACTGAGGAGAGTTGGCAGTTTTTCAAAGGGACACTATTAAGGGCCCAAAAGCAAGCTATTCCGCTGGTTAGGAAAGATAGAAAATGTGGCAAAAGACCACCTTGGCTTAACCATGAGATCTTGCATGATCTAAAAAATAAAAAGGAGTCATATAAAAAATGGAAACTGGGACAGATTACAAAGGATGAATATAGGCAAACAACACAGGAATGCAGGGGCAAGATTAGAAAGGCAAAGGCACAAAATGAGCTCAAACTAGCTACGGGAATAAAGGGAAACAAGAAGACTTTTTATCAATACATTAGAAGCAAGAGGAAGACCAAAGACAGGGTAGGCCCACTGCTTAGTGAAGAGGGAGAAACAGTAACAGGAAACTTGGAAATGGCGGAGATGCTTAATGACTTCTTTGTTTCGGTCTTCACCGAGAAGTCTGAAGGAATGCCTAACATAGTGAATGCTAATGGGAAGGGGGTAGGTTTAGCAGATAAAATAAAAAAAGAACAAGTTAAAAATCACTTAGAAAAGTTAGATGCCTGCAAGTCACCCGGGCCTGATGAAATGCATCCTAGAATACTCAAGGAGCTAATAGAGGAGGTATCTGAGCCTCTAGCTATTATCTTTGGAAAATCATGGGAGACGGGAGAGATTCCAGAAGACTGGAAAAGGGCAAATATAGTGCCCATCTATAAAAAGGGAAATAAAAACAACCCAGGAAACTACAGACCCCAGTGAGTTTAACTTCTGTGCCAGGGAAGATAATGGAGCAAGTAATTAAGGAAATCATCTGCAAACACTTGGAAGGTGGTAAGGTGATAGGGAACAGCCAGCATGGATTTGTGAAGAACAAATCATGTCAAACCAATCTGATAGCTTTCTTTGATAGGATAACGAGCCTTGTGGATAAGGGTGAGGCTGTGGATGTGGTATACCTAGACTTTAGTAAGGCATTTGATACGGTCTCGCATGATATTCTTATTGATAAACTAGGCAAATACAATTTAGATGGGGCTACTATAAAGGTGGGTGCATAACTGGCTGGATAACCGTACTCAGAGAGTTGTTATTAATAGTTCCCAATCCTGCTGGAAAGCCATAACGAGTGGGGTATCGCAGGGGTCTGTTTTGGGACCGGCGCTGCTCAATATCTTCATCAACGACTTAGATATTGGCATAGAAAGTACGCTTATTAAGTTTGCGGATGATACCAAACTGGGAGGGATTGCAACTGCTTTGGAGGACAGGGTCATAATTCAAAATGATCTGGACAAATTGGAGAAATGGTCTGAGTTAAACAGGATGAAGTTTAACAAAGACAAATGCAAAGTGCTCCACTTAGGAAGGAACAATCAGTTTCACACATACAGAATGGGAAGAGACTGTCTAGGAAGGAGTACGGCAGAAAGGGATCTAGGGGTTATAGTGGACCACAAGCTAAATATGAGTCAACAGTGTGATGCTGTTGCAAAAAAAGCAAACCTGATTCTGGGATGTATTAACAGGTCTGTTGTGAGCAAGACACGAGAAGTCATTCTTCCGCTCTACTCTGCTCTGGTTAGTCCTCAGCTGGAGTATTGTGTCCAGTTCTGGGCACCGCATTTTAAAAAAGATGTGGAGAAATTGGAAAGGGTCCAGAGAAGAGCAACAAGAATGATTAAAGGTCTTGAGAACATGACCTATGAAGGAAGGCTGAAAGAATTGGCTTTGTTTAGTTTGGAAAAGAGAAGACTGAGAGGAGACATGATAGCAGTTTTCAGGTATTTAAAAGGGTGTCATAAGGAGGAGGGAGAAAACTTGTTCACCTTAGCCTCTAAGGATAGAACCAGAAGCAATGGGTTTAAAGTGCAGCAAGGGAGGTCTAGGTTGGACATTAGGAAAAAGTTCCTAACTGTCAGGGTGCTTAAACACTGGAATAAATTGCCGAGGGAGGTTGTGGAATCTCCATCTCTTGAGATATTTAAGAGTAGGTTAGATAAATGTCTATCAGGGATGGTCTAGATGGTATTTGGTCCTGCCATGCGGGCAGGGGACTGGACTCGATGACCTCTCGAGGTCCCTTCCAGTCCGATAATCTATGAATGTATGAAAAAAACACTGTTCTCCACCCCCACCCAGGTTGGCCAGGGAGGCGGCTCTAGCAGGGGGGGCAGGAGGGATTCTGGCAGCAGTGAAGTGGGTTGCGGGGAAGTTGAGATCTTGCCCCAAGTCATCCCAGACACTAATGCTAAGCCACAGGATGGCAGCATCTAGTGTTAGTGGAGTCCAAACACTATTTCAACCCTACAGTTTTCGAGGAACAGGAGAAAGGACAAAAGAAGTAAGAGATGAAGAGAAAGGAAGGAGGGATGGAGGAAAAGGTAAAACAAAAAGGACAAACCCTAATGTCCCCAGTGATTCCACGGCACAAAATCCAAGGGATGGAATAAAATTCTGCCATCTTAAACTACTGTTTTCCATGCCGAGAATTCAGCTGGCACCAGATGGATCAGACTGAGCAGGTTCCAAAACCTCTTGGAGGCTCTTACCTTCTAATTTTCAATTAAAATCAGTAAAAGGAAAGGAGAAAACTCGAAAGAGGCTCCTGCTCGCACTTAAATACGTGAACCCTAATACTCTCTCAGTCCTCAAAAAGAAACCTCGAGAAGCAGACTTGCTGAAGCAAAGCCACAGGGGTCTCTGAGGTTTCCCTGGTCGTAAGCCCCTGTCCTCCCTGGCTGAAGACAGCATCTCTCTCTGAGGTCACCACCTCCCTAACACCTTTGACCAGTACGCTGAGGTCCTTGAAAAAGCCTTTGTGATATCACTGCCACACCCAACCAAACCCTAAAGTGCTCATGTCCTGCTGCTTGCCTGACACTTTGAAGGTTTGAGCTACGCTCTGTGGATCACACCACAAAATTCGTCTTCATTCTAGGAAGCAAGCTAGCTAGACAGTAAAACATCAGAGGCTGCTCCCAATACTACACTCAGTGTTTCCAAAATTTGTAGACGTTATGGCCACAAGAGACCTTTAGAGCATCTCATCTAAGCCCCTGCATATCATAGGCCTCCTGTATAGTACAATAGCTACTTTTTGGGCACACACATTCCAGAAAGGCATCTAGTCTTCATTCAATGACATCAAGAGATGGAGAATCCACCACTTTCCCTTTTAGTGAGTGCCAGGGGGCTCCATTTCGCCTTCCACTAGCTCGCCATTTAGAGGGAGACAGAGCAGTACCTGCAGCAGGGAGCAGGAGATGCTGAAGGCATCAGAGGCGCAGCCCCTGCAGTGTCTCAGGCACCTGGCGCAAGTGGCGGATAATGCGGGTGCATCACTTTGGCCGTGACGTCCTCCTCCTGCAAGGGAACGAGAACCTGTCAGAGACTCAAACGCCCCGAGGAATCAGGGGGAATTAAGGGCACCTGGAACCAGCAGTATTTCCACTCAGCACCTGCCCACCACTGAGGGATGAATTCACCTCCTGAACCCCAGAATGGAGTCTTCTTGTCCTTTCTAGTAACCTCCAGTGCCAACCCCCCTCCTTCTAGGGTGAGCTCCTGCTTCCTCCCACTCAGTGTTCTTGACAGCTGTTCCACCTCCAAACCAAACCTCAAGTTATCAGAACCCTCTTGTCCACCCCCAACCAGGTTGGGCAGGGAGGCGGCTCTAGCGGGGGGGCCGGAAGGAATTCTGCCAGAAGTGAAGAGGTTGAGGGGAGGTTGAGATCTTGCTCCAAGTCATCCCAGACACTAATGCTAAGCCACAGGATGGCAGGATCTTGTGTCAGTGGAGTCCAAGCACTATTTCAACCCCACAGTTTTAGAGGAACTTCCCACAAGGAGAGGTGAACAGAACCCCCAGCAATACACACACAGACACACACACACACACTACTCCTGGTGGTGGGAGGGGAACAAGAGAAAGGACAAAAGAAGTAAGAGATGAAGAAAAAGGAAGGAGGGATGGAGGAAAAGGTAAAATGAAAAGGACAAACGCTAATATCCCTAGTGATTCTACGGGATAAAATACAAGGGACGGAATAAATTTCTGCCACCTTGAACTAGTGTTTCCCATGCCTAGAATTCAGCTGGCACCAGATGGATCAGACTGTGGAGGTTCCAAAACCTCTTGGAGGCTCTTACCTTCTCAACAGGGAAGTCTGTTTTCATAGAATCATAGAATCATAGAATATCAGAGTTGGAAGGGACCTCAAGAAGTCATCTAGTCCAACCCCATGCTCAGAGCAGGACCAATTCCCAGCTAAATCACCCCAGCCAGGTCTTTGTCAAGCCGGGCCTTAAAAACCTCCAAGGAAGGAGACTCCATTTTTTTTTCCCCATCTTATATGGAACCAATCACCAGAGACCCCAACCATCGAAAAATCCCCAAATGTGCTTTGTTGCTTCTAACTAATTTCTAGTAAAATCAGTAAAAGGAAAGGAGAAAACTCGAAAGAGGCTCCTGCTCCCACTCACATACGTGAACCCTAATACTCTGTCAGTCCTCAAAGAGAGACCTCGAGAAGGAGACTTGCTGAAGCAAAACCACAGGGGTCTCTGAGGTTTCCCTGGCCCTGTGCTCCTGTCATGCCTGGCTCATGTCAGCATCTCTCTCTGAGGTCACCACCTCCCTAACACCTTTGAGCAATTCACCTCCTCAACCCCAGAATGGAGTCTTCTTGTCCTTTCTAGTAACCTCCAGTGCCAACCCCACTCCTTGTAGGATGAGCTCCTGCTACCTCCAGCTCAGTGCCCTTGAGAGCTGTTCCACCTCCAAACCACAGCTCAAGTTATCAGAACCCTCTTCTCCACCCCCACCCAGGTTGGGCAGGGAGGCGGATCTAGCTGGGGGGGCAGCAGGGATTCTGAAAGCAGAAAAGTGCGTTGCGGGGAGGTTGAGACCTTGCCCCAAGTCATCGCAGACAGTAATGTTAAGCCACAGGATGGGAGCATCTAGTGTCAGTGGAGTCCAAGCACTATTTCAACCTCACAGTATTGGATCAACTTTCCACAAGGGGAGGTGAAGAGCACCGCCAACAACACACACACACACACACACACACTCCTGGTGGTGGGAGGGGAACAGGAGAAAGGACAAAAGAAGTAAGTGATGAAGAGAAAGGAAGGAGGGATGGAGGAAAAGGTAAAACGAAAAGGACAAAACCTAATGTCCCCAGTGATTCCACGGGACAAAATCCCAGGGAGGGAATAAAATTCTGCCACCTTGAGCTAGTGTTTTCCATGCCTAGAATTCAGCTGGCACCAGGTGGATCAGACTGAAAAGGTTACAAACCTCTCCGAGGCTCTTAACTTCTTAACAGGGACGTCTGTTTTCTAGTAAAATCAGTAAAGAGAAAGGAGAAATCTCGAAAGAGGCTCCTGCTCGCACTCACATACGTCAGCCCTAATACTCTCTCAGTCCTCAAAGAGAGACCTCGAGAAGGAGACTTGCTGAAGCAAAGCCACAGGGGTCTCTGAGGTTTCCCTGGCCCTGGGCCCCTGTCCTGCCTGGCTGATGTCAGCATCTCTCTCTGAGGTCACCACCTCCCTAACACATTTGACCAATAAGCTGACATCCTGCAAAAGGCCTTTGTGATGTCACTGCCACACCCAACCAAACCCTGAAGTGCTAATTTCCTGCTGCTGGCGTGACACTTTGAAGGTTTGAGGTTGTCATAACTATAAAGGGAAGGGTAACAGCTGTCCTGTGTACAGTACTATAAAATCCCTCCTGGCCAGAGACTCCAAAATCCTTTTCCCTGTAAAGGGTTAAGAAGCTCAGGTAACCTGGCTGGCATCTGACCTAAAGGACCAATAAGGGGACAAAATACTTTCAAATCTTGGGGAGGGGAAGGCTTTTGTTTGTGTTCTTTGTTTGTGTGGGTGTTCGCCCTCGGGACTGAGAGGGACCAGACATCAATCCAGGTTCTCCACATCTTTCTAAACAAGTCTCTCCTATTTCAAACAAGGCGTGTTAGTTTTCCTTTGTTTTCTCAACTTGTAAATGTACCTTTTACTAGAGTGTTTATCTTTGTTTGCTGTACTTTGAACCTAAGACTAGAGGGGAGTCCTCTGAGCTCTTTAAGTTTGATTACCCTGTAAGGTTAATTTCCATACTGATTTTACAGAGATGATTTTTACCTTTTTCTTTAATTAAAAGCCTTATTTTTAAGAACCTGATTGATTTTTCCTTGTTTTAAGATCCAAGGAGTTTGGATCTTGATTCACCAGGAGTTGGTGGGAGGAAGGAGGGGAATGGTTAATTTCTCCTTCTTTTAGATCCAAGGGGGTTGGATCTGTATTCACCAGAAGTTGGTGGGAGGAAGGAGGGGGGGTGGTTAATTTCTCCTTGTTTTAAGATCCAAGGGGTTTGGATCTGTATTCACCAGGGAATTGGTGAAAGGTTTCTCAAGGCTACCCAGGGGAGGAAATTAGCCTTGGGATGGTGGTTAAGCTTAGAAGTTTTCATGCAGGCCCCTACATTTGTACCCTAAACTTCAAAGTGGGGATACAGCCTTGACACAGGTACTCTCTGTGGATCACCCCACTCAATGCGTCTTCATTCTAGGAAGCAAGTCGGCTAGACAGTAAAACATCAGAGGCTGCTCCCAATACTACACTCAGTGTTTCCAAAAGTAGGAGACTTTCTGGCCACAAGAGACCTTTAGAGCATCTCATCTAATCTCCTCCATATGATAGGCCTCCTGTATAGTACCATAGTTACTTTTTCGGCGCACACATTCCAGAAAGGCATCTAGTCTTCATTCAATGACATCAAGAGATGGAGAATCCACCACTTTCCCTTTTAGTGAGTGCCAGGGGGCTCCATTTCCCCTTCCACTAGCTCGCCATTTACAGGGAGACAGAGCAGTACCTGCAGCAGGGAGCTGGAATTGCTGAAGGCCTCAGAGGCGCAGCCCCTGCAGTGTCTCAGGCACCTGGCGCAAGTGGCGGATGATGCGGGTGCATCACTTTGGCCGTGACGTCCTCCTCCTGCAAGGGAACGAGAACCTGTCAGAGACTCAAACGCCCCGAGGAATCAGGGGGAATTAAGGGCACCTGGAACCAGCAGTATTTAAACTGACTACCTGCCCACCACTGAGGGATGAATTCACCTCCTGAACCCCAGAATGGAGTCTTCTTGTCCTTTCTAGTAACCTCCAGTGCCAACCCACCACCCTGTAGGGTGAGCTCCTGCTACCTCCCCCTCAGTACCCTTGACAGCTGTTCTACCTCCAAACCACAGCTCAAGTTATCAGAACCCTCTTCTCCACCCCAACCCAGGTTGCGCAGGGAGGCGGCCCTAGCGGGGGGGCAGGAGGGATTCTGCCAGCAGTGAAGTGGGTTGCGGGGAAGTTGAGATCTTGCCCCAAGTTGTCCCAGACACTAATGCTAAGCCACAGGATGGCAGCATCTAGTGTCAGTGGAGTCCAAGCACTATTTGAACCCGACAGTTTTGGATCAACTTCCCACAAGGGGAGGTGAAGAGCACCCCCAGCAACACACACACCACTCCTGGAGGTGGGAGGGGAACAAGAGAAAGGACAAAAGAAGTAAGAGATGAAGAGAAAGGAAGGAGGGATGGAGGAAAAGGTAAAACGAAAAGGACAAACCCTAGTGTCCCCAGTGATTCCACGGGACAAAATTCCAGGGAGGGAATAAAATTCTGCCACCTTAAACTACTGTTTTCCATGCCGAGAATTCAGCTGGCACCAGATGGATCAGACTGAGCAGGTTCCAAAACCTCTTGGAGGCTCTTACCTTCTAATTTTCAAGTAAAATCAGTAAAAGGAAAGGAGAAAACTCGAAAGAGGCTCCTGCTCGCACTCACATACGTCAACCCTAACACTCTCTCAGTCCTCAAAAAGAAACCTCGAGAAGGAGACTTGCTGAAGCAAAGCCACAGGGGTCTCTGAGGTTTCCCTGGTTGTAAGCCCCTGTCCTCCCTGGCTGAAGACAGCATCTCTCTCTGAGGTCACCACCTCCCTAACACCTTTGACCAGTACGCTGAGGTCCTTGAAAAAGCCTTTGTGATATCACTGCCACACCCAACCAAACCCTAAAGTGCTCATGTCCTGCTGCTGGCCTGACACTTTGAAGGTTTGAGCTACGCTCTGTGGATCACACCACAAAATTCGTCTTCATTCTAGGAAGCAAGCTAGCTAGACAGTAAAACATCAGAGGCTGCTCCCAATACTACACTCAGTGTTTCCAAAGGTAGGAGACTTTCTGGCCAGAAGAGACCTTTACAGCATCTCATCTAACCCCCTCCATATCATAGGCTTCCAGTATAGTACAATAGTTACTTTTTGGGCACACACATTCCAGAAAGGCATCTAGTCTTCAATCAATGACATCAAGAGTTGGAGAATCCACCACTTTCCCTTTTAGTGAGTGCCAGGGGGCTCCATTTCCCCTTCCACTAGCTCCCCATTTACAGTGAGCCAGAGCAGTACCTGCAGTAGGGAGAGGGAGTTGCTAAGGCCTCAGAGGAACAGCCCCTGCAGTGTCTCAGGCACATGGCGTAAGTGCCGGATGATGCGGAGCTGGTGCATCCCTTTGGCCGTGACGTCCTCCTCCTGCAAGGGAACGAGAACCCTTTCAGAGACTCAAATGCCCCGAGGAATCAGGGGCAATTAAGGACACCTGGAACCAGTAGTATTTCCACCCAGCACCTGCCCACCACTGAGGGATGAATTCACCTCCTGAACCCCAGAATGGAGTCGTCTTCTCCTTTCTAGTAATCTCCAGTGCCAACCCCCGTCCTTGTAGGGTGAGCTCCTGCTACCTCCCCCTCAGTGCCCTTGACAGCTGTTCCACCTCCAAACCACAGCTCAAGTTATCAGAACCCTCTTCTCCACCCCCACCCAGGTTGGGCAGGGAGGCGGCTCTAGCAGGGGGGGCAGGAGGGATTCTGGCAGCAGTGAAGTGGGTTGCGGGGAGGTTGAGATCTTGCCCCAAGTCATCCCAGACACTAATGCTAAACCACACGATGGCAGCATCTAGTGTCAGTGGAGTCCAAGCACTATTTCAACCATACAGTTTTGGATCAACTCCCAACAAGGGGAGGTGAAGAGCACCCCCAGCAACACACACACACACACACATATACCACTCCTGGTGGTGGGAGGGGAACAAGAGAAAGGACAAAAGAAGTAAGAGATAAAGAGAAAGGAAGGAGGGATGGAGGAAAAGGTAAAACGAAAAGGACAAACCCTAATGTCCCCAGTGATTCTACCAGACAAAATTACAGGGAGGGATTAAAATTCTGCCACCTTGAACTAGTGTTTTCCATGCCTAGAATTCAGCTGGCACCAGATGGATCAGACGGAGCAGGTTCCAAAACCTCTTGGAGCCTCTTACTTTCTAAACAGGGATGTCTGTTTTCTAGTAAAATCAGTAAAAGGAAAGGAGACAACTCGAAAGAGGCTCCTGCTGTCACTCAAATACGTGAATCCTAATACTCTCTCAGTCCTCAAGAGAAACCTCGAGAAGCAGACTTGCTGAAGCAAAGCCACAGGGGTCTCTGAGGTTTCCCTGGTCGTAAGCCCCTGTCCTCCCTGGCTGAAGACAGCATCTCTCTCTGAGGTTACCACCTCCCTAACACCTTTGACCAATATGCTGAGGTCCTGCAAAAGACCTTTGTGATATCACTGCCACCAATCAAACCCTTAAGTGCTAATGTCCTGCTGCTGGCCTGACACTATGAAGGTTTGAGCTACTCTCTGTGGATCACCCCACTCAATGCGTCTTCATTCTAGGAAGCAAGTGGGCTAGACAGTAAAACATCAGAGGCTGCTCCCAATGCGACACTCAGTGTTTCCAAAATTAGTAGACTTTATGGTCAGAAGAGACCTTTAGAGCATCTAATCTAACCCGCTGCATATCATAGGCTTCCTGTATAGTACAATAGTTACTCTTTGGGCACACACATTCCAGAAAGGCATCTAGTCTTCATTCAATGACATCAAGAGATGGAGAATCCACCACTTTCCCTTTTAGTGAGTGCCAGGGGGCTCCATTTCCCCTTCCACTAGCTCCCCATTTACAGTGAGCCAGAGCAGTACCTGCAGCAGGGAGCGGGAGTTGGTGAAGGCCTCAGAGGAAAAGCCCCTGCAGTGTCTCAGGCACCTGGCGCAAGTGCCGGATGATGGGGAGCTGGTGCATCACTTTGGCCGTGACGTCCTCCTGCTGCAATGGAACGAGAACCTGTCAGAGACTCAAACGCCCCGAGGAATCAGGGGGAATTAAGGGCACCTGGAACCAGCAGTATTTCCACCCACCACCTGCCCACCGCTGAGGGATGAATCAACTTCCCACAAGGGGAGGTGAAGAGCACCCCCAGCAACACACACACACACACACACACACACACACACACACACACACACACACACACACACACACACACACACACACACACCACTCCTGGTGGTGGCAGGTGAACAGGAGAAAGGACAAAAGAAGTAAGAGATGAAGAGAAAGGAAGGAGGGATGGAGGAAAAGGTAAAACGAAAATGACAAACACTAATGTCCCCTGTGATTCTACGGGACAAAATCCCACAGAGGGAATAAAATTCTGCCACCTTAACCTAGTGTTTTCCATGCCTAGAATTCAGCTGGCACCAGATGGATCAGACTGAGCAGGTTCCAAAACCTCTTGGAGGCTCTTACCTTCTAAATAGGGACGTCTGTTTTCTAATAAAATCCGTCAAAGGAAAGGAGAAAACTCCAAAGAGGCTCCTGCTCGCACTCACACATGTGAACACTAATACTCTCTCTGTCCTCAAAGAGAGACCTCGAGAAGGAGACTTGCTGAAGCAATAACAGACACTTGGTGGGATAACTCACATGACTGGAGTACTGTCATGGATGGATATAAACTGTTCAGGAAGGACAGGCAGGGCAGAAAAGGTGGGGGAGTTGCATTGTATGTAAGAGAGGAGTATGAGTGCTCAGAGGTCCGGTATGAAACTGTAGAAAAACCTGAGAGTCTCTGGATAAAGTTGAGAAGTGTGAGCAACAAGGGGGATGTCACGGTTGGAGTCTGGTATAGACCACCAGACCAGGGGGATGAGGTGGACGAGGCTTTCTTCTGGCAACTAGCAGAAGTTGCTAGATCGCAGGCCCTGGTTCTCATGGGAGACTTTAATCACCCTGATATCTGCTAGGAGAGCAATACAGCGGTGCACAGACAATCCAGGAAGTTTTTGGAAAGTGTAGGGCACAATTTCCTGGTGCAAGTGCTGGAGGAACCAACTAGGGGCAGAGCTTTTCTCGACCTGCTGCTCACAAACAGGGAAGAATTAGTAGGGGAAGCAAAAGTGGATGGGAACCTGGGAGACAGTGACCATGAGATGGTCGAGTTCAGGATCCTGACACAAGGAAGAAAGGAGAGCAGCAGAATACGGACCCTGGACTTCAGAAAAGCAGACTTTGACTCCCTCAGGGAACAGATGGGCAGGATCCCCTGGGAGAATAACATGAAGGGCAAAGGGGTCCAGGAGAGCTGGCTGTATTTTAAAGAATCCTTATTGCGGTTGCAGGAACAAACCATCCCGATGTGTAGAAAGAATAGTAAATATGGCAGGCGACCAGCTTGGCTAAACAGTGAAATCCTTGCTGATCTTAAACGCAAAAAAGAAGCTTACAAGAAGTGGAAGATTGGACAAATGACCAGGGAGGAGTATAAAAATATTGCTCAGGCATGCAGGAGTGAAATCAGGAAGGCCAAATCACACTTGGAGTTGCAGCTAGCAAGAGATGTTAAGAGTTAGAAGAAGGGTTTCTTCAGGTATGTTAGCAACAAGAAGAAAGTCAAGGAAAGTGTGGGCCCCTTACTGAATGAGGGAGGCAACCTAGTGACTGAGGATGTGGAAAAAGCTAATGTACTCAATGCTTTTTTTGCCTCTGTCTTCACGAACAAGGTCAGCTCCCAGACTGCTGCACTGGGCAGCACAATATGGGGAGAAGGTGACCAGCCCTCTGTGGAGAAAGAAGTGGTTCGGGACTATTTAGAAAAACTGGACGTGCACAACTCCATGGGGCTGGATGCGCTGCATCCGAGGGTGCTAAAGGACTTGACGGATGAGATTGCACAGCCATTAGCCATTATTTTTGAAAACTCATGGCGATCGAGGGAGGTCCCGGATGACTGGAAAAAGGCTAATGTCGTGCCCATCTTTAAAAAAGGGAAGGAGGAGGATCCGGGGAACTACAGGCCAGTCAGCCTCACCTCCGTCCCTGGAAAAATCATGGAGCAGGTCCTCAAGGAATCTATTATGAAACACTTAGAGGAGAGGAAAGTGATCAGGGACAGTCAGCATGGATTCACCAAGGGGAAGTCGTGCCTGACTAACCTAATTGCCTTCTATGATGAGATAACTGGCTCTGTCGATGAGGGGAAAGCAGTGGATGTGTTATTCCTTGACTTTAGCAAAGCTTTTGATACGCTCTCCCACAGTATTCTTGCCACCAAGTTAAAGAAGTATGGGATGGATGAATGGACTGTAAGGTGGATAGAAAGCTGGCTGGATCGTCGGGCTCAACAGGTAGTGATCAATGGCTCCATGTCTAGTTGGCAGCCGGTTTCAAGCGGAGTAGTGCCCCAAGGGTCGGTCCTGGGGCCGGTTTTGTTTAATATCTTTATTAATGATCTGGAGGATGGTGTGGACTGCACTCTCAGCAAGTTTGCAGATGACACTAAACTAGGAGGCGTGGTAGATACGCTAGAGGGTAGGGATCGGATACAGAGGGACCTAGACAAATTAGAGGATTGGGCCAAAAAAAACCTGATGAAGTTCAACAAGGACAAGTGCAGAGTCCTGCACTTAGGACGGAAGAATCCCATGCACTGCTACAGACTAGGGACCGAATGGCTAGGTAGCAGTTCTGCAGAAAAGGACCTAGGGGTCACAGTGGACGAGAAGCTGGATATGAGTCAACAGTGTGCTCTTGTTGCCAAGAAGGCTAACGGCATTTTGGGCTGTATAAGTAGGGGCATTGCCAGCAGATCGAGGAACGTGATCGTTCCCCTTTATTCGACATTGGTGAGGCCTCATCTGGAATACTGTGTCCAGTTTTGGGCCTGTGGAAGCAGAGAAAGAGCTCACAGGAAGGGGATGCAATGCATGACAGTTCGTTAGCAAGAGTTAGGCTAACTGTAACCCTAATAACGCGAGATTTGTAGAAGCGAGGAATGTGTGAGGCGGGTGAGAAACAACTGTGTAAGAAGTCATTATGACCTGGTATAGATAAGATGTAGAAGACCTTGTGTAGATAAGGTATAGAAAATATTGTATGTTGGCAAGAGTCAAAACAAGTGAAGAAATGAGATATCAAGATGGCCTATGTATAAACAAAACGCAGCTGTCCCTCGTTATTTCTGTAATGAAAGGTATAAATGCTTGCTGTAATTAGTTACCTGGGAGAGACCTGCTTAGCTCTCTCCCTCTGGGCAATTGTGAGAGTTAATAAAGCATCTGACTTGCTGTACCTAAACAAATAGTGAGAACTCTGTTTTTCTCCGACAGGCCCCACACAACAAGAAGGATGTGGAAAAATTGGAAAGAGTCCAGCGGAGAGCAACAAAAATGATTAGGGGTCTGGAGCACATGACTTATGAGGAGAGGCTGAGGGAACTGGGATTGTTTAGTCTCCAGAAGAGAAGAATGAGGGGGGATTTGATAGCAGCCTTCAACTACGTGAAGGGGGGTTCCAAAGAGGATGGAGCTCGGTTGTTCTCAGTGGTGGCAGATGACAGAACAAGGAGCAATGGTCTCAAGTTGCAGTGGGGGAGGTCCAGGTTGGATATTAGGAAACACTATTTCACTAGGAGGGTGGTGAAGCACTGGAATGCGTTAACTAGGGAAGTGGTGGAGTCTCCTTCCTTGGAGGTTTTTAAGGCCCGGCTTGACAAAGCCCTGGCTGGGATGATTTAGTTGGGAATTGGTCCTGCTTTGAGGACGGGGTTGGAGTAGATGACCTCTTGAGGTCCCTTCCAACCCTGATATTCTATGATTCTATGATTCTATGAAAGTCACAGGGGTCTCTGAGGTTTCCCTGGCCCTAAGCCCCTGTCCTGCCTGGCTGATGTCAGCATCTCTCTCTGAGGTCACCACCTCCCTAACACCTTTGACCAATAGGCTGAGGTCCTGAAAAGGCCTTTGTGATGTCACTGCCACACCCACCCATCCCCAGAAGTGCTAATGTCCTGCTGCTGGCCTGACACTTTGAAGGTTTGAGCTACTCTGTGTGGATCACCCCACTCAATGCGTCTTCATTCTAGGAAGCAAGCCGGCTAGACAGTAAAACATCAGAGGCTGCTCCCAATACTACACTCAGTGTTTCCAAAATTTGTAGACTTTATGGCCACAAGAGACCTTTAGAGCATCTCATCTAAGCCCCTGCATATCATAGGCCTCCTGTATAGTACAATAGTTACTTTTTGGGCACACACATTCCAGAAAGGCATCTAGTCTTCATTCAATGACATCAAGAGATGGAGAATCCACCACTTTCCCTTTTAGTGAGTACCAGGGGGCTCCATTTCCCCTTCCACTAGTTCCCCATTTACAGTGAGACAGAGCAGTACCTGCAGCAGGGAGCGGGAGTTGCTGATGGCCTCAGAGGCACAGCCCCTGCAGTGTCTCAGGAATCTGGCGCAAGTGCCGGATGATGCGGAGCTGGTGCATCACTTTTGGCCGTGACGTCCTCCTGCTGCAAGGGAACGAGAACCTGTCAGAGACTCAAACGCCCCGAGGAATCTGGAGGAATTAAGGGCACCTGGAACCAGCAGTATTTCCACCCAGCACCTGCCGACCACTGAGGGATAAATTCACCTCCTGAACCCCAGAATGGAGTCTTCTTGTCCTTTCTAGTAACCTCCAGTGCCAACCCCCCTCCTTGAAGGATGAGCTCCTGCTATCTCCCCCTCAGTGCCCTTGACAGCTGTTCCACCTCCAAACCACAGCTCAAGTTATTAGTACCTTTGGACACAGACTGGCTAACCTAGTGAGGAGGGCTTTAAACTAGGTTCGACGGGGACAGGTGAGCAAAGCCCACAGGTAAGTGGGGAACATGGAGACCGGGGAGATGGGTCAAAAACGAGAGGGAGTGTGGGCTATATTGTCAGAGAGAAAGGAGGGTCAGGACAAAACTGGGAGGAAAGATCAAACCAGTATCTTAGATGCCTATATACAAATGCGAGAAGTATGGGGAATAAGCAGGAAGAACTGGAAGTGCTAATAAATAAATACAACTATGACATTGTTGGCATCACTGAAACTTGGTGGGATAATACACGTGATTGGAATGTTGGTGTGGATGGGTACAGCTTGCTCAGGAAGGATAGACAGGGGAAAAAGGGAGGAGGTGTTGCCTTGTATATTAAAAATGTACACACTTGGACTGAGGTAGAGATGGACATAGGAGACGGAAGTGTTGAGAGTCTCTGGGTTAGGCTAAAAGGGGTAAAAAACAAGGGAGATGTCATGCTAGGAGTCTACTACAGGCCACCTAACCAGGTGGAAGAGGTGGATGAGGCTTTTTTTAAGCAACTAACAAAATCATCCAAAGCCCAAGATTTGGTGGTGATGGGGGACTTCAACTATCCGGCTATATGTTGGGAAAATAACACAGCGGGGCACAGACTATCCAACAAATTCCTGGACTGCATTGGAGACAACTTTTTATTTCAGAAGGTTGAAAAAGCTACTGGGGGGAAGCTGTTCTAGACTTGATTTTAACAAATAGGGAGGAACTCGTTGAGAATTTGAAAGTAGAAGGCAGCCTGGGTGAAAGTGATCATGAAATCATAGAGTTTGCAATTCTAAGGAAGGGTAGAAGGGAGAACAGCAAAATAGAGACAATGGATTTCAGGAAGGCAGATTTTGGTAAGCTCAGAGAGCTGATAGGTAAGGTCCCATGGGAATCAAGACTGAGGGGAAAAACAACTGAGGAGAGTTGGCAGTTTTTCAAAGGGACACTATTAAGGGCCCAAAAGCAAGCTATTCCGCTGGTTAGGAAAGATAGAAAATGTGGCAAAAGACCACCTTGGCTTAACCATGAGATCTTGCATGATCTAAAAAATAAAAAGGAGTCATATCAAAAATGGAAACTGGGACAGATTACAAAGGATGAATATAGGCAAACAACACAGGAATGCAGGGGCAAGATTAGAAAGGCAAAGGCACAAAATGAGCTCAAACTAGCTACGGGAATAAAGGGAAACAAGAAGACTTTTTATCAATACATTAGAAGCAAGAGGAAGACCAAAGACAGGGTAGGCCCACTGCTTAGTGAAGAGGGAGAAACAGTAACAGGAAACTTGGAAATGGCGGAGATGCTTAATGACTTCTTTGTTTCGGTCTTCACCGAGAAGTCTGAAGGAATGCCTAACATAGTGAATGCTAATGGGAAGGGGGTAGGTTTAGCAGATAAAATAAAAAAAGAACAAGTTAAAAATCACTTAGAAAAGTTAGATGCCTGCAAGTCACCCGGGCCTGATGAAATGCATCCTAGAATACTCAAGGAGCTAATAGAGGAGGTATCTGAGCCTCTAGCTATTATCTTTGGAAAATCATGGGAGACGGGAGAGATTCCAGAAGACTGGAAAAGGGCAAATATAGTGCCCATCTATAAAAAGGGAAATAAAAACAACCCAGGAAACTACAGACCCCAGTGAGTTTAACTTCTGTGCCAGGGAAGATAATGGAGCAAGTAATTAAGGAAATCATCTGCAAACACTTGGAAGGTGGTAAGGTGATAGGGAACAGCCAGCATGGATTTGTGAAGAACAAATCATGTCAAACCAATCTGATAGCTTTCTTTGATAGGATAACGAGCCTTGTGGATAAGGGTGAGGCTGTGGATGTGGTATACCTAGACTTTAGTAAGGCATTTGATACGGTCTCGCATGATATTCTTATTGATAAACTAGGCAAATACAATTTAGATGGGGCTACTATAAAGGTGGGTGCATAACTGGCTGGATAACCGTACTCAGAGAGTTGTTATTAATAGTTCCCAATCCTGCTGGAAAGCCATAACGAGTGGGGTATCGCAGGGGTCTGTTTTGGGACCGGCGCTGTTCAATATCTTCATCAACGACTTAGATATTGGCATAGAAAGTACGCTTATTAAGTTTGCGGATGATACCAAACTGGGAGGGATTGCAACTGCTTTGGAGGACAGGGTCATAATTCAAAATGATCTGGACAAATTGGAGAAATGGTCTGAGTTAAACAGGATGAAGTTTAACAAAGACAAATGCAAAGTGCTCCACTTAGGAAGGAACAATCAGTTTCACACATACAGAATGGGAAGAGACTGTCTAGGAAGGAGTACGGCAGAAAGGGATCTAGGGGTTATAGTGGACCACAAGCTAAATATGAGTCAACAGTGTGATGCTGTTGCAAAAAAAGCAAACCTGATTCTGGGATGTATTAACAGGTCTGTTGTGAGCAAGACACGAGAAGTCATTCTTCCGCTCTACTCTGCTCTGGTTAGGCCTCAGCTGGAGTATTGTGTCCAGTTCTGGGCACCGCATTTTAAAAAAGATGTGGAGAAATTGGAAAGGGTCCAGAGAAGAGCAACAAGAATGATTAAAGGTCTTGAGAACATGACCTATGAAGAAAGGCTGAAAGAATTGGCTTTGTTTAGTTTGGAAAAGAGAAGACTGAGAGGAGACATGATAGCAGTTTTCAGGTATTTAAAAGGGTGTCATAAGGAGGTGGGAGAAAACTTGTTCACCTTAGCCTCTAAGGATAGAACCAGAAGCAAAGGGTTTAAACTGCAGCAAGGGAGGTCTAGGTTGGACATTAGGAAAGTCATCCCAGACACTAATGCTAAGTCACACAATGGCAGCATCTACTGTCAGTGGGGTCCAAGCACTATTTCAACCCCACAGTTTTGGATCAACTCCCCACAAGGGGAGGTGAAGAGAACCAACAGCACCACACACACACACACACACACACACACACACACACACACACACACACACACACACACACACACACACACACACACACACACACACACACCACTCCTGGTGGTGTGAGGGGAACAAGAGAAAGGACAAAAGAAGTAAGAGATGAAGAGAAAGGAAGGAGGGATGGAGGAAAAGGTAAAACGAAAAGGACAAACCCTAGTGTTCCCAGTGATTCTACGGGACAAAATTCCAGGGAGGGAATAAAATTCTGCCACCTTAAACTACTGTTTTCCATGCCGAGAATTCAGCTGGCACCAGATGGATCAGACTGAGCAGGTTCCATCTCATCTAAGCCCCTGCATATCATAGGCCTCCTGTATAGTACAATAGCTACTTTTTGGGCACACACATTCCAGAAAGGCATCTAGTCTTCATTCAATGACATCAAGAGATGGAGAATCCACCACTTTCCCTTTTAGTGAGTGCCAGGGGGCTCCATTTCGCCTTCCACTAGCTCGCCATTTAGAGGGAGACAGAGCAGTACCTGCAGCAGGGAGCAGGAGATGCTGAAGGCATCAGAGGCGCAGCCCCTGCAATGTCTCAGGCACCTGGCGCAAGTGGCGGATAATGCGGGTGCATCACTTTGGCCGTGACGTCCTCCTCCTGCAAGGGAACGAGAACCTGTCAGAGACTCAAACGCCCCGAGGAATCAGGGGGAATTAAGGGCACCTGGAACCAGCAGTATTTCCACTCAGCACCTGCCCACCACTGAGGGATGAATTCACCTCCTGAACCCCAGAATGGAGTCTTCTTGTCCTTTCTAGTAACCTCCAGTCGCAACCCCCCTCCTTCTAGGGTGAGCTCCTGCTTCCTCCCACTCAGTGTTCTTGACAGCTGTTCCACCTCCAAACCAAACCTCAAGTTATCAGAACCCTCTTGTCCACCCCCAACCAGGTTGGGCAGGGAGGCGGCTCTAGCGGGGGGGCCGGAAGGAATTCTGCCAGAAGTGAAGAGGTTGAGGGGAGGTTGAGATCTTGCCACAAGGAGAGGTGAACAGAACCCCCAGCAATACACACACAGACACACACACACACACCACTCCTGGTGGTGGGAGGGGAACAAGAGAAAGGACAAAAGAAGTAAGAGATGAAGAAAAAGGAAGGAGGGATGGAGGAAAAGGTAAAATGAAAAGGACAAACGCTAATATCCCTAGTGATTCTACGGGATAAAATACAAGGGACGGAATAAAATTCTGCCACCTTGAACTAGTGTTTCCCATGCCTAGAATTCAGCTGGCACCAGATGGATCAGACTGTGGAGGTTCCAAAACCTCTTGGAGGCTCTTACCTTCTCAACAGGGAAGTCTGTTTTCATAGAATCATAGAATCATAGAATATCAGAGTTGGAAGGGACCTCAAGAAGTCATCTAGTCCAACCCCATGCTCAGAGCAGGACCAATTCCCAGCTAAATCACCCCAGCCAGGTCTTTGTCAAGCCGGGCCTTAAAAACCTCCAAGGAAGGAGACTCCATTTTTTTTCCCCCATCTTATATGGAACCAATCACCAGAGACCCCAACCATCGAAAAATCCCCAAATGTGCTTTGTTGCTTCTAACTAATTTCTAGTAAAATCAGTAAAAGGAAAGGAGAAAACTCGAAAGAGGCTCCTGCTCGCACTCACATACGTCAACCCTAACACTCTCTCAGTCCTCAAAAAGAAACCTCGAGAAGGAGACTTGCTGAAGCAAAGCCACAGGGGTCTCTGAGGTTTCCCTGGTTGTAAGCCCCTGTCCTCCCTGGCTGAAGACAGCATCTCTCTCTGAGGTCACCACCTCCCTAACACCTTTGACCAGTACGCTGAGGTCCTTGAAAAAGCCTTTGTGATATCACTGCCACACCCAACCAAACCCTAAAGTGCTCATGTCCTGCTGCTTGCCTGACACTTTGAAGGTTTGAGCTACGCTCTGTGGATCACACCACAAAATTCGTCTTCATTCTAGGAAGCAAGCTAGCTAGACAGTAAAACATCAGAGGCTGCTCCCAATACTACACTCAGTGTTTCCAAAGGTAGGAGACTTTCTGGCCAGAAGAGACCTTTACAGCATCTCATCTAACCCCCTCCATATCATAGGCTTCCAGTATAGTACAATAGTTACTTTTTGGGCACACACATTCCAGAAAGGCATCTAGTCTTCAATCAATGACATCAAGAGTTGGAGAATCCACCACTTTCCCTTTTAGTGAGTGCCAGGGGGCTCCATTTCCCCTTCCACTAGCTCCCCATTTACAGTGAGCCAGAGCAGTACCTGCAGTAGGGAGAGGGAGTTGCTAAGGCCTCAGAGGAACAGCCCCTGCAGTGTCTCAGGCACATGGCGTAAGTGCCGGATGATGCGGAGCTGGTGCATCCCTTTGGCCGTGACGTCCTCCTCCTGCAAGGGAACGAGAACCCTTTCAGAGGCTCAAATGCCCCGAGGAATCAGGGGCAATTAAGGACACCTGGAACCAGTAGTATTTCCACCCAGCACCTGCCCACCACTGAGGGATGAATTCACCTCCTGAACCCCAGAATGGAGTCGTCTTCTCCTTTCTAGTAATCTCCAGTGCCAACCCCCGTCCTTGTAGGGTGAGCTCCTGCTACCTCCCCCTCAGTGCCCTTGACAGCTGTTCCACCTCCAAACCACAGCTCAAGTTATCAGAACCCTCTTCTCCACCCCCACCCAGGTTGGGCAGGGAGGCGGCTCTAGCAGGGGGGGCAGGAGGGATTCTGGCAGCAGTGAAGTGGGTTGCGGGGAGGTTGAGATCTTGCCCCAAGTCATCCCAGACACTAATGCTAAACCACACGATGGCAGCATCTAGTGTCAGTGGAGTCCAAGCACTATTTCAACCATACAGTTTTGGATCAACTCCCAACAAGGGGAGGTGAAGAGCACCCCCAGCAACACACACACACACACACATATACCACTCCTGGTGGTGGGAGGGGAACAAGAGAAAGGACAAAAGAAGTAAGAGATAAAGAGAAAGGAAGGAGGGATGGAGGAAAAGGTAAAACGAAAAGGACAAACCCTAATGTCCCCAGTGATTCTACCAGACAAAATTACAGGGAGGGATTAAAATTCTGCCACCTTGAACTAGTGTTTTCCATGCCTAGAATTCAGCTGGCACCAGATGGATCAGACTGAGCAGGTTCCAAAACCTCTTGGAGCCTCTTACTTTCTAAACAGGGATGTCTGTTTTCTAGTAAAATCAGTAAAAGGAAAGGAGACAACTCGAAAGAGGCTCCTGCTGTCACTCAAATACGTGAATCCTAATACTCTCTCAGTCCTCAAGAGAAACCTCGAGAAGGAGACTTGCTGAAGCAAAGCCACAGGGGTCTCTGAGGTTTCCCTGGCCATGCGCCCCTGTCCTGCCTCGCTGATGGCAGCATCTCTCTCTGAGGTTACCACCTCCCTAACACCTTTGACCAATATGCTGAGGTCCTGCAAAAGACCTTTGTGATATCACTGCCACCAATCAAACCCTTAAGTGCTAATGTCCTGCTGCTGGCCTGACACTATGAAGGTTTGAGCTACTCTCTGTGGATCACCCCACTCAATGCGTCTTCATTCTAGGAAGCAAGTGGGCTAGACAGTAAAACATCAGAGGCTGCTCCCAATGCGACACTCAGTGTTTCCAAAATTAGTAGACTTTATGGTCAGAAGAGACCTTTAGAGCATCTAATCTAACCCGCTGCATATCATAGGCTTCCTGTATAGTACAATAGTTACTCTTTGGGCACACACATTCCAGAAAGGCATCTAGTCTTCATTCAATGACATCAAGAGATGGAGAATCCACCACTTTCCCTTTTAGTGAGTGCCAGGGGGCTCCATTTCCCCTTCCACTAGCTCGCCATTTACAGTGAGCCAGAGCAGTACCTGCAGCAGGGAGCGGGAGTTGCTGAAGGCCTCAGAGGAACAGCCCCTGCAGTGTCTCAGGCACCTGGCGCAAGTGCCGGATGATGGGGAGCTGGTGCATCACTTTGGCCGTGACGTCCTCCTGCTGCAATGGAACGAGAACCTGTCAGAGACTCAAACGCCCCGAGGAATCAGGGGGAATTAAGGGCACCTGGAACCAGCAGTATTTCCACCCACCACCTGCCCACCGCTGAGGGATGAATTCACCTCCTGAACCCCAGAATGGAGTCTTCTTGTCCTTTCTAGTATCCTCCAGTGCCAACCCCCCTCCTTGTAGGATTAGCTCCTGCTACCTCCCCCTCAGTGTTCTTCACAGCTATTCCACCTCCAAACCAAACCTCAAGTTATCAGAACCCTCTTCTGCACCCCCAAACAGGTTGGGCATCGAGGCGGCTCTAGCGGGGGGGCAGGAGGGATTCTGCCAGAAGTGAAGTGGGTTGAGGGGAGGTTGAGATCTTGCCCCAAGTCATCCCAGACACTAATGCTAAGCCACAGGATGGCAGCATCTAGTGTCAGTGGAGTCCAAGCACTATTTCAACCATACAGTTTTGGATCAACTCCCCACAAGGGGAGGTGAAGAGCACCCCCAGCAACACACACACAAACACACACACACACCACTCCTGGTGGTGAAAGGGGAACAGGAGAAAGGACAAAAGAAGTAAGAGATGAAGAGAAAGGAAGGAGGGATGGAGGAAAAGGTAAAACGAAAAGGACAAACCCTAATGTCCCCAGTGATTCTACGGGACAAAATCCCAGGGAGGGAATAAAATTCTGCCATCTTAAACTACTGTTTTCCATGCCTAGAATTCAGCTGGCACCAGATGGATCAGACTGAGCAGGTTCCAAAACCTCTTGGAGGCTCTTACCTTCTAAATAGGGACGTCTGTTTTCTAGTAAAATCCGTCAAAGGAAAGGAGAAAACTCGAAAGAGGCTCCTGCTCACACTCACATACGTCAACCCTAACACTCTCTCAGTCCTCAAAGAGAGACCTCGAGAAGGAGACTTGCTGAAGCAAAGCCACAGGGGTCTCTGAGGTTTCCCTGGCCCTGTGCTCCTGTCCTGCCAGGCTGATGTCAGCATCTCTCTCGGAGGTCACCACCTCCCTAACACATTTGACCAATAGGCTGACGTCCTGCAAAAGGCCTTTGTGATGTCACTGCCACACCCACCCTTCCCCGGAAGTGCTAATGTCCTGCTGCTGGCCTGACACTTTGAAGGTTTCAGCTACTCTCTGTGGATCACCCCACTCAATGCCTGTTCATTCTAGGAAGTAAGCCGGCTAGACGGTAAAACATCAGAGGCTGCTCCCAATGCTACACTCAGTGTTTCCAAAATTAGGGGACTTTATGGCCAGAAGAGACCTTTAGAGCATCTCATCTAACCCCTTGCATACCATAGGCTTGCTGTATAGTACAATAGTTACTTTTTGGGCACACACATTGCAGAAAGGCATCTAGTCTTCCTTCAATGACATCAAGAGATGGAGAATCCACCACTTTCCCTTTTAGTGAGTGCCAGGGGGCTCCATTTCCCCTTCCACTACCTCCCCATTTACAGTGAGCCAGAGCAGTACCTGCAGCAGGGAGCGGGAGTTGCTGATGGCCTCAGAGGCACAGCCCCTGCAGTGTCTCAGGAATCTGGCGCAAGTGCTGGATGATGCGGAGCTGGTGCATCACTTTTGGCCGTGACGTCCTCCTGCTGCAAGGGAACGAGAACCTGTCAGAGACTCAAACGCCCCGAGGAATCAGCGGGAATTAAGGGCACCTGGAACCAGCACTACTTCCACCCATCACCTGCCCACCACTGAGGGATAAATTCACCTCCTGAACCCCAGAATGGAGTCTTCTTGTCCTTTCTAGTAACCTCCAGTGACAACCCCCCTCCTTGAAGGATGAGCTCCTGCTATCTCCCCCTCAGTGCCCTTGACAGCTGTTCCACCTCCAAACCACAGCTCAAGTTATTAGTACCTTTGGACACAGACTGGCTAACCTAGTGAGGAGGGTTTTAAACTAGGTTCAACGGGGACAGGTGAGCAAAGCCCACAGGTAAGTGGGGAACATGGAGACCGGGGAGATGGGTCAAAAACGAGAGGGAGTGTGGGCTATATTGTCAGAGAGAAAGGAGGGTCAGGACAAAACTGGGAGGAAAGATCAAACCAGTATCTTAGATGCCTATATACAAATGCGAGAAGTATGGGGAATAAGCAGGAAGAACTGGAAGTGCTAATAAATAAATACAACTATGACATTGTTGGCATCACTGAAACTTGGTGGGATAATACACGTGATTGGAATGTTGGTGTGGATGGGTACAGCTTGCTCAGGAAGGATAGACAGGGGAAAAAGGGAGGAGGTGTTGCCTTGTATATTAAAAATGTACACACTTGGACTGAGGTAGAGATGGACATAGGAGACGGAAGTGTTGAGAGTCTCTGGGTTAGGCTAAAAGGGGTAAAAAACAAGGGAGATGTCATGCTAGGAGTCTACTACAGGCCACCTAACCAGGTGGAAGAGGTGGATGAGGCTTTTTTTAAGCAACTAACAAAATCATCCAAAGCCCAAGATTTGGTGGTGATGGGGGACTTCAACTATCCGGCTATATGTTGGGAAAATAACACAGCGGGGCACAGACTATCCAACAAATTCCTGGACTGCATTGGAGACAACTTTTTATTTCAGAAGGTTGAAAAAGCTACTGGGGGGAAGCTGTTCTAGACTTGATTTTAACAAATAGGGAGGAACTCGTTGAGAATTTGAAAGTAGAAGGCAGCCTGGGTGAAAGTGATCATGAAATCATAGAGTTTGCAATTCTAAGGAAGGGTAGAAGGGAGAACAGCAAAATAGAGACAATGGATTTCAGGAAGGCAGATTTTGGTAAGCTCAGAGAGCTGATAGGTAAGGTCCCATGGGAATCAAGACTGAGGGGAAAAACAACTGAGGAGAGTTGGCAGTTTTTCAAAGGGACACTATTAAGGGCCCAAAAGCAAGCTATTCCGCTGGTTAGGAAAGATAGAAAATGTGGCAAAAGACCACCTTGGCTTAACCATGAGATCTTGCATGATCTAAAAAATAAAAAGGAGTCATATAAAAAATGGAAACTGGGACAGATTACAAAGGATGAATATAGGCAAACAACACAGGAATGCAGGGGCAAGATTAGAAAGGCAAAGGCACAAAATGAGCTCAAACTAGCTACGGGAATAAAGGGAAACAAGAAGACTTTTTATCAATACATTAGAAGCAAGAGGAAGACCAAAGACAGGGTAGGCCCACTGCTTAGTGAAGAGGGAGAAACAGTAACAGGAAACTTGGAAATGGCGGAGATGCTTAATGACTTCTTTGTTTCGGTCTTCACCGAGAAGTCTGAAGGAATGCCTAACATAGTGAATGCTAATGGGAAGGGGGTAGGTTTAGCAGATAAAATAAAAAAAGAACAAGTTAAAAATCACTTAGAAAAGTTAGATGCCTGCAAGTCACCCGGGCCTGATGAAATGCATCCTAGAATACTCAAGGAGCTAATAGAGGAGGTATCTGAGCCTCTAGCTATTATCTTTGGAAAATCATGGGAGACGGGAGAGATTCCAGAAGACTGGAAAAGGGCAAATATAGTGCCCATCTATAAAAAGGGAAATAAAAACAACCCAGGAAACTACAGACCCCAGTGAGTTTAACTTCTGTGCCAGGGAAGATAATGGAGCAAGTAATTAAGGAAATCATCTGCAAACACTTGGAAGGTGGTAAGGTGATAGGGAACAGCCAGCATGGATTTGTGAAGAACAAATCATGTCAAACCAATCTGATAGCTTTCTTTGATAGGATAACGAGCCTTGTGGATAAGGGTGAGGCTGTGGATGTGGTATACCTAGACTTTAGTAAGGCATTTGATACGGTCTCGCATGATATTCTTATTGATAAACTAGGCAAATACAATTTAGATGGGGCTACTATAAAGGTGGGTGCATAACTGGCTGGATAACCGTACTCAGAGAGTTGTTATTAATAGTTCCCAATCCTGCTGGAAAGCCATAACGAGTGGGGTATCGCAGGGGTCTGTTTTGGGACCGGCGCTGTTCAATATCTTCATCAACGACTTAGATATTGGCATAGAAAGTACGCTTATTAAGTTTGCGGATGATACCAAACTGGGAGGGATTGCAACTGCTTTGGAGGACAGGGTCATAATTCAAAATGATCTGGACAAATTGGAGAAATGGTCTGAGTTAAACAGGATGAAGTTTAACAAAGACAAATGCAAAGTGCTCCACTTAGGAAGGAACAATCAGTTTCACACATACAGAATGGGAAGAGACTGTCTAGGAAGGAGTACGGCAGAAAGGGATCTAGGGGTTATAGTGGACCACAAGCTAAATATGAGTCAACAGTGTGATGCTGTTGCAAAAAAAGCAAACCTGATTCTGGGATGTATTAACAGGTCTGTTGTGAGCAAGACACGAGAAGTCATTCTTCCGCTCTACTCTGCTCTGGTTAGGCCTCAGCTGGAGTATTGTGTCCAGTTCTGGGCACCGCATTTTAAAAAAGATGTGGAGAAATTGGAAAGGGTCCAGAGAAGAGCAACAAGAATGATTAAAGGTCTTGAGAACATGACCTATGAAGGAAGGCTGAAAGAATTGGCTTTGTTTAGTTTGGAAAAGAGAAGACTGAGAGGAGACATGAAAGCAGTTTTCAGGTATTTAAAAGGGTGTCATAAGGAGGAGGGAGAAAACTTGTTCACCTTAGCCTCTAAGGATAGAACCAGAAGCAATGGGTTTAAAGTGCAGCAAGGGAGGTCTAGGTTGGACATTAGGAAAAAGTTCCTAACTGTCAGGGTGGTTAAACACTGGAATAAATTGCCGAGGGAGGTTGTGGAATCTCCATCTCTTGAGATATTTAAGAGTAGGTTAGATAAATGTCTATCAGGGATGGTCTAGATGGTATTTGGTCCTGCCATGCGGGCAGGGGACTGGACTCGATGACCTCTCGAGGTCCCTTCCAGTCCGATAATCTATGAATGTATGAAAAAAACACTGTTCTCCACCCCCACCCAGGTTGGCCAGGGAGGCGGCTCTAGCAGGGGGGGCAGGAGGGATTCTGGCAGCAGTGAAGTGGGTTGCGGGGAAGTTGAGATCTTGCCCCAAGTCATCCCAGACACTAATGCTAAGCCACAGGATGGCAGCATCTAGTGTTAGTGGAGTCCAAACACTATTTCAACCCTACAGTTTTCGAGGAACAGGAGAAAGGACAAAAGAAGTAAGAGATAAAGAGAAAGGAAGGAGGGATGGAGGAAAAGGTAAAACAAAAAGGACAAACCCTAATGTCCCCAGTGATTCCACGGCACAAAATCCAAGGGATGGAATAAAATTCTGCCATCTTAAACTACTGTTTTCCATGCCGAGAATTCAGCTGGCACCAGATGGATCAGACTGAGCAGGTTCCAAAACCTCTTGGAGGCTCTTACCTTCTAATTTTCAAGTAAAATCAGTAAAAGGAAAGGAGAAAACTCGAAAGAGGCTCCTGCTCGCACTTAAATACGTGAACCCTAATACTCTCTCAGTCCTCAAAAAGAAACCTCGAGAAGCAGACTTGCTGAAGCAAAGCCACAGGGGTCTCTGAGGTTTCCCTGGTCGTAAGCCCCTGTCCTCCCTGGCTGAAGACAGCATCTCTCTCTGAGGTCACCACCTCCCTAACACCTTTGACCAGTACGCTGAGGTCCTTGAAAAAGCCTTTGTGATATCACTGCCACACCCAACCAAACCCTAAAGTGCTCATGTCCTGCTGCTTGCCTGACACTTTGAAGGTTTGAGCTACGCTCTGTGGATCACACCACAAAATTCGTCTTCATTCTAGGAAGCAAGCTAGCTAGACAGTAAAACATCAGAGGCTGCTCCCAATACTACACTCAGTGTTTCCAAAATTTGTAGACGTTATGGCCACAAGAGACCTTTAGAGCATCTCATCTAAGCCCCTGCATATCATAGGCCTCCTGTATAGTACAATAGCTACTTTTTGGGCACACACATTCCAGAAAGGCATCTAGTCTTCATTCAATGACATCAAGAGATGGAGAATCCACCACTTTCCCTTTTAGTGAGTGCCAGGGGGCTCCATTTCGCCTTCCACTAGCTCGCCATTTAGAGGGAGACAGAGCAGTACCTGCAGCAGGGAGCAGGAGATGCTGAAGGCATCAGAGGCGCAGCCCCTGCAGTGTCTCAGGCACCTGGCGCAAGTGGCGGATAATGCGGGTGCATCACTTTGGCCGTGACGTCCTCCTCCTGCAAGGGAACGAGAACCTGTCAGAGACTCAAACGCCCCGAGGAATCAGGGGGAATTAAGGGCACCTGGAACCAGCAGTATTTCCACTCAGCACCTGCCCACCACTGAGGGATGAATTCACCTCCTGAACCCCAGAATGGAGTCTTCTTGTCCTTTCTAGTAACCTCCAGTGCCAACCCCCCTCCTTCTAGGGTGAGCTCCTGCTTCCTCCCACTCAGTGTTCTTGACAGCTGTTCCACCTCCAAACCAAACCTCAAGTTATCAGAACCCTCTTGTCCACCCCCAACCAGGTTGGGCAGGGAGGCGGCTCTAGCGGGGGGCCGGAAGGAATTCTGCCAGAAGTGAAGAGGTTGAGGGGAGGTTGAGATCTTGCTCCAAGTCATCCCAGACACTAATGCTAAGCCACAGGATGGCAGGATCTTGTGTCAGTGGAGTCCAAGCACTATTTCAACCCCACAGTTTTAGAGGAACTTCCCACAAGGAGAGGTGAACAGAACCCCCAGCAATACACACACAGACACACACACACACACTACTCCTGGTGGTGGGAGGGGAACAAGAGAAAGGACAAAAGAAGTAAGAGATGAAGAAAAAGGAAGGAGGGATGGAGGAAAAGGTAAAATGAAAAGGACAAACGCTAATATCCCTAGTGATTCTACGGGATAAAATACAAGGGACGGAATAAATTTCTGCCACCTTGAACTAGTGTTTCCCATGCCTAGAATTCAGCTGGCACCAGATGGATCAGACTGTGGAGGTTCCAAAACCTCTTGGAGGCTCTTACCTTCTCAACAGGGAAGTCTGTTTTCATAGAATCATAGAATCATAGAATATCAGAGTTGGAAGGGACCTCAAGAAGTCATCTAGTCCAACCCCATGCTCAGAGCAGGACCAATTCCCAGCTAAATCACCCCAGCCAGGTCTTTGTCAAGCCGGGCCTTAAAAACCTCCAAGGAAGGAGACTCCATTTTTTTTTCCCCATCTTATATGGAACCAATCACCAGAGACCCCAACCATCGAAAAATCCCCAAATGTGCTTTGTTGCTTCTAACTAATTTCTAGTAAAATCAGTAAAAGGAAAGGAGAAAACTCGAAAGAGGCTCCTGCTCCCACTCACATACGTGAACCCTAATACTCTGTCAGTCCTCAAAGAGAGACCTCGAGAAGGAGACTTGCTGAAGCAAAACCACAGGGGTCTCTGAGGTTTCCCTGGCCCTGTGCTCCTGTCATGCCTGGCTCATGTCAGCATCTCTCTCTGAGGTCACCACCTCCCTAACACCTTTGAGCAATTCACCTCCTCAACCCCAGAATGGAGTCTTCTTGTCCTTTCTAGTAACCTCCAGTGCCAACCCCACTCCTTGTAGGATGAGCTCCTGCTACCTCCAGCTCAGTGCCCTTGAGAGCTGTTCCACCTCCAAACCACAGCTCAAGTTATCAGAACCCTCTTCTCCACCCCCACCCAGGTTGGGCAGGGAGGCGGATCTAGCTGGGGGGGCAGCAGGGATTCTGAAAGCAGAAAAGTGCGTTGCGGGGAGGTTGAGACCTTGCCCCAAGTCATCGCAGACAGTAATGTTAAGCCACAGGATGGGAGCATCTAGTGTCAGTGGAGTCCAAGCACTATTTCAACCTCACAGTATTGGATCAACTTTCCACAAGGGGAGGTGAAGAGCACCGCCAACAACACACACACACACACACACACACTCCTGGTGGTGGGAGGGGAACAGGAGAAAGGACAAAAGAAGTAAGTGATGAAGAGAAAGGAAGGAGGGATGGAGGAAAAGGTAAAACGAAAAGGACAAAACCTAATGTCCCCAGTGATTCCACGGGACAAAATCCCAGGGAGGGAATAAAATTCTGCCACCTTGAGCTAGTGTTTTCCATGCCTAGAATTCAGCTGGCACCAGGTGGATCAGACTGAAAAGGTTACAAACCTCTCCGAGGCTCTTAACTTCTTAACAGGGACGTCTGTTTTCTAGTAAAATCAGTAAAGAGAAAGGAGAAATCTCGAAAGAGGCTCCTGCTCGCACTCACATACGTCAGCCCTAATACTCTCTCAGTCCTCAAAGAGAGACCTCGAGAAGGAGACTTGCTGAAGCAAAGCCACAGGGGTCTCTGAGGTTTCCCTGGCCCTGGGCCCCTGTCCTGCCTGGCTGATGTCAGCATCTCTCTCTGAGGTCACCACCTCCCTAACACATTTGACCAATAAGCTGACATCCTGCAAAAGGCCTTTGTGATGTCACTGCCATACCCAACCAAACCCTGAAGTGCTAATTTCCTGCTGCTGGCGTGACACTTTGAAGGTTTGAGGTTGTCATAACTATAAAGGGAAGGGTAACAGCTGTCCTGTGTACAGTACTATAAAATCCCTCCTGGCCAGAGACTCCAAAATCCTTTTCCCTGTAAAGGGTTAAGAAGCTCAGGTAACCTGGCTGGCATCTGACCTAAAGGACCAATAAGGGGACAAAATACTTTCAAATCTTGGGGAGGGGAAGGCTTTTGTTTGTGTTCTTTGTTTGTGTGGGTGTTCGCCCTCGGGACTGAGAGGGACCAGACATCAATCCAGGTTCTCCACATCTTTCTAAACAAGTCTCTCCTATTTCAAACAAGGCGTGTTAGTTTTCCTTTGTTTTCTCAACTTGTAAATGTACCTTTTACTAGAGTGTTTATCTTTGTTTGCTGTACTTTGAACCTAAGACTAGAGGGGAGTCCTCTGAGCTCTTTAAGTTTGATTACCCTGTAAGGTTAATTTCCATACTGATTTTACAGAGATGATTTTTACCTTTTTCTTTAATTAAAAGCCTTATTTTTAAGAACCTGATTGATTTTTCCTTGTTTTAAGATCCAAGGAGTTTGGATCTTGATTCACCAGGAGTTGGTGGGAGGAAGGAGGGGAATGGTTAATTTCTCCTTCTTTTAGATCCAAGGGGGTTGGATCTGTATTCACCAGAAGTTGGTGGGAGGAAGGAGGGGGGATGGTTAATTTCTCCTTGTTTTAAGATCCAAGGGGTTTGGATCTGTATTCACCAGGGAATTGGTGAAAGGTTTCTCAAGGCTACCCAGGGGAGGAAATTAGCCTTGGGATGGTGGTTAAGCTTAGAAGTTTTCATGCAGGCCCCTACATTTGTACCCTAAACTTCAAAGTGGGGATACAGCCTTGACACAGGTACTCTCTGTGGATCACCCCACTCAATGCGTCTTCATTCTAGGAAGCAAGTCGGCTAGACAGTAAAACATCAGAGGCTGCTCCCAATACTACACTCAGTGTTTCCAAAAGTAGGAGACTTTCTGGCCACAAGAGACCTTTAGAGCATCTCATCTAATCTCCTCCATATGATAGGCCTCCTGTATAGTACCATAGTTACTTTTTCGGCGCACACATTCCAGAAAGGCATCTAGTCTTCATTCAATGACATCAAGAGATGGAGAATCCACCACTTTCCCTTTTAGTGAGTGCCAGGGGGCTCCATTTCCCCTTCCACTAGCTCGCCATTTACAGGGAGACAGAGCAGTACCTGCAGCAGGGAGCTGGAATTGCTGAAGGCCTCAGAGGCGCAGCCCCTGCAGTGTCTCAGGCACCTGGCGCAAGTGGCGGATGATGCGGGTGCATCACTTTGGCCGTGACGTCCTCCTCCTGCAAGGGAACGAGAACCTGTCAGAGACTCAAACGCCCCGAGGAATCAGGGGGAATTAAGGGCACCTGGAACCAGCAGTATTTAAACTGACTACCTGCCCACCACTGAGGGATGAATTCACCTCCTGAACCCCAGAATGGAGTCTTCTTGTCCTTTCTAGTAACCTCCAGTGCCAACCCACCACCCTGTAGGGTGAGCTCCTGCTACCTCCCCCTCAGTACCCTTGACAGCTGTTCTACCTCCAAACCACAGCTCAAGTTATCAGAACCCTCTTCTCCACCCCAACCCAGGTTGCGCAGGGAGGCGGCCCTAGCGGGGGGGCAGGAGGGATTCTGCCAGCAGTGAAGTGGGTTGCGGAGAAGTTGAGATCTTGCCCCAAGTTGTCCCAGACACTAATGCTAAGCCACAGGATGGCAGCATCTAGTGTCAGTGGAGTCCAAGCACTATTTGAACCCGACAGTTTTGGATCAACTTCCCACAAGGGGAGGTGAAGAGCACCCCCAGCAACACACACACCACTCCTGGAGGTGGGAGGGGAACAAGAGAAAGGACAAAAGAAGTAAGAGATGAAGAGAAAGGAAGGAGGGATGGAGGAAAAGGTAAAACGAAAAGGACAAACCCTAGTGTCCCCAGTGATTCCACGGGACAAAATTCCAGGGAGGGAATAAAATTCTGCCACCTTAAACTACTGTTTTCCATGCCGAGAATTCAGCTGGCACCAGATGGATCAGACTGAGCAGGTTCCAAAACCTCTTGGAGGCTCTTACCTTCTAATTTTCAAGTAAAATCAGTAAAAGGAAAGGAGAAAACTCGAAAGAGGCTCCTGCTCGCACTCACATACGTCAACCCTAACACTCTCTCAGTCCTCAAAAAGAAACCTCGAGAAGGAGACTTGCTGAAGCAAAGCCACAGGGGTCTCTGAGGTTTCCCTGGTTGTAAGCCCCTGTCCTCCCTGGCTGAAGACAGCATCTCTCTCTGAGGTCACCACCTCCCTAACACCTTTGACCAGTACGCTGAGGTCCTTGAAAAAGCCCTTGTGATATCACTGCCACACCCAACCAAACCCTAAAGTGCTCATGTCCTGCTGCTGGCCTGACACTTTGAAGGTTTGAGCTACGCTCTGTGGATCACACCACAAAATTCGTCTTCATTCTAGGAAGCAAGCTAGCTAGACAGTAAAACATCAGAGGCTGCTCCCAATACTACACTCAGTGTTTCCAAAGGTAGGAGACTTTCTGGCCAGAAGAGACCTTTACAGCATCTCATCTAACCCCCTCCATATCATAGGCTTCCAGTATAGTACAATAGTTACTTTTTGGGCACACACATTCCAGAAAGGCATCTAGTCTTCAATCAATGACATCAAGAGTTGGAGAATCCACCACTTTCCCTTTTAGTGAGTGCCAGGGGGCTCCATTTCCCCTTCCACTAGCTCCCCATTTACAGTGAGCCAGAGCAGTACCTGCAGTAGGGAGAGGGAGTTGCTAAGGCCTCAGAGGAACAGCCCCTGCAGTGTCTCAGGCACATGGCGTAAGTGCCGGATGATGCGGAGCTGGTGCATCCCTTTGGCCGTGACGTCCTCCTCCTGCAAGGGAACGAGAACCCTTTCAGAGACTCAAATGCCCCGAGGAATCAGGGGCAATTAAGGACACCTGGAACCAGTAGTATTTCCACCCAGCACCTGCCCACCACTGAGGGATGAATTCACCTCCTGAACCCCAGAATGGAGTCGTCTTCTCCTTTCTAGTAATCTCCAGTGCCAACCCCCGTCCTTGTAGGGTGAGCTCCTGCTACCTCCCCCTCAGTGCCCTTGACAGCTGTTCCACCTCCAAACCACAGCTCAAGTTATCAGAACCCTCTTCTCCACCCCCACCCAGGTTGGGCAGGGAGGCGGCTCTAGCAGGGGGGGCAGGAGGGATTCTGGCAGCAGTGAAGTGGGTTGCGGGGAGGTTGAGATCTTGCCCCAAGTCATCCCAGACACTAATGCTAAACCACACGATGGCAGCATCTAGTGTCAGTGGAGTCCAAGCACTATTTCAACCATACAGTTTTGGATCAACTCCCAACAAGGGGAGGTGAAGAGCACCCCCAGCAACACACACACACACACACATATACCACTCCTGGTGGTGGGAGGGGAACAAGAGAAAGGACAAAAGAAGTAAGAGATAAAGAGAAAGGAAGGAGGGATGGAGGAAAAGGTAAAACGAAAAGGACAAACCCTAATGTCCCCAGTGATTCTACCAGACAAAATTACAGGGAGGGATTAAAATTCTGCCACCTTGAACTAGTGTTTTCCATGCCTAGAATTCAGCTGGCACCAGATGGATCAGACTGAGCAGGTTCCAAAACCTCTTGGAGCCTCTTACTTTCTAAACAGGGATGTCTGTTTTCTAGTAAAATCAGTAAAAGGAAAGGAGACAACTCGAAAGAGGCTCCTGCTGTCACTCAAATACGTGAATCCTAATACTCTCTCAGTCCTCAAGAGAAACCTCGAGAAGGAGACTTGCTGAAGCAAAGCCACAGGGGTCTCTGAGGTTTCCCTGGCCATGCGCCCTGTCCTGCCTCGCTGATGGCAGCATCTCTCTCTGAGGTTACCACCTCCCTAACACCTTTGACCAATATGCTGAGGTCCTGCAAAAGACCTTTGTGATATCACTGCCACCAATCAAACCCTTAAGTGCTAATGTCCTGCTGCTGGCCTGACACTATGAAGGTTTGAGCTACTCTCTGTGGATCACCCCACTCAATGCGTCTTCATTCTAGGAAGCAAGTGGGCTAGACAGTAAAACATCAGAGGCTGCTCCCAATGCGACACTCAGTGTTTCCAAAATTAGTAGACTTTATGGTCAGAAGAGACCTTTAGAGCATCTAATCTAACCCGCTGCATATCATAGGCTTCCTGTATAGTACAATAGTTACTCTTTGGGCACACACATTCCAGAAAGGCATCTAGTCTTCATTCAATGACATCAAGAGATGGAGAATCCACCACTTTCCCTTTTAGTGAGGGCCAGGGGGCTCCATTTCCCCTTCCACTAGCTCCCCATTTACAGTGAGCCAGAGCAGTACCTGCAGCAGGGAGCGGGAGTTGCTGAAGGCCTCAGAGGAACAGCCCCTGCAGTGTCTCAGGCACCTGGCGCAAGTGCCGGATGATGGGGAGCTGGTGCATCACTTTGGCCGTGACGTCCTCCTGATGCAATGGAACGAGAACCTGTCAGAGACTCAAACGCCCCGAGGAATCAGGGGGAATTAAGGGCACCTGGAACCAGCAGTATTTCCACCCACCACCTGCCCACCGCTGAGGGATGAATCAACTTCCCACAAGGGGAGGTGAAGAGCACCCCCAGCAACACACACACACACACACACACACACACACACACACACACACACACACACACACCACTCCTGGTGGTGGCAGGTGAACAGGAGAAAGGACAAAAGAAGTAAGAGATGAAGAGAAAGGAAGGAGGGATGGAGGAAAAGGTAAAACGAAAATGACAAACACTAATGTCCCCTGTGATTCTACGGGACAAAATCCCACAGAGGGAATAAAATTCTGCCACCTTAACCTAGTGTTTTCCATGCCTAGAATTCAGCTGGCACCAGATGGATCAGACTGAGCAGGTTCCAAAACCTCTTGGAGGCTCTTACCTTCTAAATAGGGACGTCTGATTTCTAATAAAATCCGTCAAAGGAAAGGAGAAAACTCCAAAGAGGCTCCTGCTCGCACTCACACATGTGAACACTAATACTCTCTCTGTCCTCAAAGAGAGACCTCGAGAAGGAGACTTGCTGAAGCAATAACAGACACTTGGTGGGATAACTCACATGACTGGAGTACTGTCATGGATGGATATAAACTGTTCAGGAAGGACAGGCAGGGCAGAAAAGGTGGGGGAGTTGCATTGTATGTAAGAGAGGAGTATGAGTGCTCAGAGGTCCGGTATGAAACTGTAGAAAAACCTGAGAGTCTCTGGATAAAGTTGAGAAGTGTGAGCAACAAGGGGGATGTCACGGTTGGAGTCTGGTATAGACCACCAGACCAGGGGGATGAGGTGGACGAGGCTTTCTTCTGGCAACTAGCAGAAGTTGCTAGATCGCAGGCCCTGGTTCTCATGGGAGACTTTAATCACCCTGATATCTGCTAGGAGAGCAATACAGCGGTGCACAGACAATCCAGGAAGTTTTTGGAAAGTGTAGGGCACAATTTCCTGGTGCAAGTGCTGGAGGAACCAACTAGGGGCAGAGCTTTTCTCGACCTGCTGCTCACAAACAGGGAAGAATTAGTAGGGGAAGCAAAAGTGGATGGGAACCTGGGAGACAGTGACCATGAGATGGTCGAGTTCAGGATCCTGACACAAGGAAGAAAGGAGAGCAGCAGAATACGGACCCTGGACTTCAGAAAAGCAGACTTTGACTCCCTCAGGGAACAGATGGGCAGGATCCCCTGGGAGAATAACATGAAGGGCAAAGGGGTCCAGGAGAGCTGGCTGTATTTTAAAGAATCCTTATTGCGGTTGCAGGAACAAACCATCCCGATGTGTAGAAAGAATAGTAAATATGGCAGGCGACCAGCTTGGCTAAACAGTGAAATCCTTGCTGATCTTAAACACAAAAAAGAAGCTTACAAGAAGTGGAAGATTGGACAAATGACCAGGGAGGAGTATAAAAATATTGCTCAGGCATGCAGGAGTGAAATCAGGAAGGCCAAATCACACTTGGAGTTGCAGCTAGCAAGAGATGTTAAGAGTTAGAAGAAGGGTTTCTTCAGGTATGTTAGCAACAAGAAGAAAGTCAAGGAAAGTGTGGGCCCCTTACTGAATGAGGGAGGCAACCTAGTGACTGAGGATGTGGAAAAAGCTAATGTACTCAATGCTTTTTTTGCCTCTGTCTTCACGAACAAGGTCAGCTCCCAGACTGCTGCACTGGGCAGCACAATATGGGGAGAAGGTGACCAGCCCTCTGTGGAGAAAGAAGTGGTTCGGGACTATTTAGAAAAACTGGACGTGCACAACTCCATGGGGCTGGATGCGCTGCATCCGAGGGTGCTAAAGGACTTGACGGATGAGATTGCACAGCCATTAGCCATTATTTTTGAAAACTCATGGCGATCGAGGGAGGTCCCGGATGACTGGAAAAAGGCTAATGTCGTGCCCATCTTTAAAAAAGGGAAGGAGGAGGATCCGGGGAACTACAGGCCAGTCAGCCTCACCTCCGTCCCTGGAAAAATCATGGAGCAGGTCCTCAAGGAATCTATTATGAAACACTTAGAGGAGAGGAAAGTGATCAGGGACAGTCAGCATGGATTCACCAAGGGGAAGTCGTGCCTGACTAACCTAATTGCCTTCTATGATGAGATAACTGGCTCTGTCGATGAGGGGAAAGCAGTGGATGTGTTATTCCTTGACTTTAGCAAAGCTTTTGATACGCTCTCCCACAGTATTCTTGCCACCAAGTTAAAGAAGTATGGGATGGATGAATGGACTGTAAGGTGGATAGAAAGCTGGCTGGATCGTCGGGCTCAACAGGTAGTGATCAATGGCTCCATGTCTAGTTGGCAGCCGGTTTCAAGCGGAGTAGTGCCCCAAGGGTCGGTCCTGGGGCCGGTTTTGTTTAATATCTTTATTAATGATCTGGAGGATGGTGTGGACTGCACTCTCAGCAAGTTTGCAGATGACACTAAACTAGGAGGCGTGGTAGATACGCTAGAGGGTAGGGATCGGATACAGAGGGACCTAGACAAATTAGAGGATTGGGCCAAAAAAAACCTGATGAAGTTCAACAAGGACAAGTGCAGAGTCCTGCACTTAGGACGGAAGAATCCCATGCACTGCTACAGACTAGGGACCGAATGGCTAGGTAGCAGTTCTGCAGAAAAGGACCTAGGGGTCACAGTGGACGAGAAGCTGGATATGAGTCAACAGTGTGCTCTTGTTGCCAAGAAGGCTAACGGCATTTTGGGCTGTATAAGTAGGGGCATTGCCAGCAGATCGAGGAACGTGATCGTTCCCCTTTATTCGACATTGGTGAGGCCTCATCTGGAATACTGTGTCCAGTTTTGGGCCTGTGGAAGCAGAGAAAGAGCTCACAGGAAGGGGATGCAATGCATGACAGTTCGTTAGCAAGAGTTAGGCTAACTGTAACCCTAATAACGCGAGATTTGTAGAAGCGAGGAATGTGTGAGGCGGGTGAGAAAGAACTGTGTAAGAAGTCATTATGACCTGGTATAGATAAGGTGTAGAAGACCTTGTGTAGATAAGGTATAGAAAATATTGTATGTTGGCAAGAGTCAAAACAAGTGAAGAAATGAGATATCAAGATGGCCTATGTATAAACAAAACGCAGCTGTCCCTCGTTATTTCTGTAATGAAAGGTATAAATGCTTGCTGTAATTAGTTACCTGGGAGAGACGTGCTTAGCTCTCTCCCTCTGGGCAATTGTGAGAGTTAATAAAGCATCTGACTTGCTGTACCTAAACAAATAGTGAGAACTCTGTTTTTCTCCGACAGGCCCCACACAACAAGAAGGATGTGGAAAAATTGGAAAGAGTCCAGCGGAGAGCAACAAAAATGATTAGGGGTCTGGAGCACATGACTTATGAGGAGAGGCTGAGGGAACTGGGATTGTTTAGTTTCCAGAAGAGAAGAATGAGGGGGGATTTGATAGCAGCCTTCAACTACGTGAAGGGGGGTTCCAAAGAGGATGGAGCTCGGTTGTTCTCAGTGGTGGCAGATGACAGAACAAGGAGCAATGGTCTCAAGTTGCAGTGGGGGAGGTCCAGGTTGGATATTAGGAAACACTATTTCACTAGGAGGGTGGTGAAGCACTGGAATGCGTTAACTAGGGAAGTGGTGGAGTCTCCTTCCTTGGAGGTTTTTAAGGCCCGGCTTGACAAAGCCCTGGCTGGGATGATTTAGTTGGGAATTGGTCCTGCTTTGAGGACGGGGTTGGAGTAGATGACCTCTTGAGGTCCCTTCCAACCCTGATATTCTATGATTCTATGATTCTATGAAAGTCACAGGGGTCTCTGAGGTTTCCCTGGCCCTAAGCCCCTGTCCTGCCTGGCTGATGTCAGCATCTCTCTCTGAGGTCACCACCTCCCTAACACCTTTGACCAATAGGCTGAGGTCCTGAAAAGGCCTTTGTGATGTCACTGCCACACCCACCCATCCCCAGAAGTGCTAATGTCCTGCTGCTGGCCTGACACTTTGAAGGTTTGAGCTACTCTGTGTGGATCACCCCACTCAATGCGTCTTCATTCTAGGAAGCAAGCCGGCTAGACAGTAAAACATCAGAGGCTGCTCCCAATACTACACTCAGTGTTTCCAAAATTTGTAGACTTTATGGCCACAAGAGACCTTTAGAGCATCTCATCTAAGCCCCTGCATATCATAGGCCTCCTGTATAGTACAATAGTTACTTTTTGGGCACACACATTCCAGAAAGGCATCTAGTCTTCATTCAATGACATCAAGAGATGGAGAATCCACCACTTTCCCTTTTAGTGAGTACCAGGGGGCTCCATTTCCCCTTCCACTAGTTCCCCATTTACAGTGAGACAGAGCAGTACCTGCAGCAGGGAGCGGGAGTTGCTGATGGCCTCAGAGGCACAGCCCCTGCAGTGTCTCAGGAATCTGGCGCAAGTGCCGGATGATGCGGAGCTGGTGCATCACTTTTGGCCGTGACGTCCTCCTGCTGCAAGGGAACGAGAACCTGTCAGAGACTCAAACGCCCCGAGGAATCTGGAGGAATTAAGGGCACCTGGAACCAGCAGTATTTCCACCCAGCACCTGCCGACCACTGAGGGATAAATTCACCTCCTGAACCCCAGAATGGAGTCTTCTTGTCCTTTCTAGTAACCTCCAGTGCCAACCCCCCTCCTTGAAGGATGAGCTCCTGCTATCTCCCCCTCAGTGCCCTTGACAGCTGTTCCACCTCCAAACCACAGCTCAAGTTATTAGTACCTTTGGACACAGACTGGCTAACCTAGTGAGGAGGGCTTTAAACTAGGTTCGACGGGGACAGGTGAGCAAAGCCCACAGGTAAGTGGGGAACATGGAGACCGGGGAGATGGGTCAAAAACGAGAGGGAGTGTGGGCTATATTGTCAGAGAGAAAGGAGGGTCAGGACAAAACTGGGAGGAAAGATCAAACCAGTATCTTAGATGCCTATATACAAATGCGAGAAGTATGGGGAATAAGCAGGAAGAACTGGAAGTGCTAATAAATAAATACAACTATGACATTGTTGGCATCACTGAAACTTGGTGGGATAATACACGTGATTGGAATGTTGGTGTGGATGGGTACAGCTTGCTCAGGAAGGATAGACAGGGGAAAAAGGGAGGAGGTGTTGCCTTGTATATTAAAAATGTACACACTTGGACTGAGGTAGAGATGGACATAGGAGACGGAAGTGTTGAGAGTCTCTGGGTTAGGCTAAAAGGGGTAAAAAACAAGGGAGATGTCATGCTAGGAGTCTACTACAGGCCACCTAACCAGGTGGAAGAGGTGGATGAGGCTTTTTTTAAGCAACTAACAAAATCATCCAAAGCCCAAGATTTGGTGGTGATGGGGGACTTCAACTATCCGGCTATATGTTGGGAAAATAACACAGCGGGGCACAGACTATCCAACAAATTCCTGGACTGCATTGGAGACAACTTTTTATTTCAGAAGGTTGAAAAAGCTACTGGGGGGAAGCTGTTCTAGACTTGATTTTAACAAATAGGGAGGAACTCGTTGAGAATTTGAAAGTAGAAGGCAGCCTGGGTGAAAGTGATCATGAAATCATAGAGTTTGCAATTCTAAGGAAGGGTAGAAGGGAGAACAGCAAAATAGAGACAATGGATTTCAGGAAGGCAGATTTTGGTAAGCTCAGAGAGCTGATAGGTAAGGTCCCATGGGAATCAAGACTGAGGGGAAAAACAACTGAGGAGAGTTGGCAGTTTTTCAAAGGGACACTATTAAGGGCCCAAAAGCAAGCTATTCCGCTGGTTAGGAAAGATAGAAAATGTGGCAAAAGACCACCTTGGCTTAACCATGAGATCTTGCATGATCTAAAAAATAAAAAGGAGTCATATAAAAAATGGAAACTGGGACAGATTACAAAGGATGAATATAGGCAAACAACACAGGAATGCAGGGGCAAGATTAGAAAGGCAAAGGCACAAAATGAGCTCAAACTAGCTACGGGAATAAAGGGAAACAAGAAGACTTTTTATCAATACATTAGAAGCAAGAGGAAGACCAAAGACAGGGTAGGCCCACTGCTTAGTGAAGAGGGAGAAACAGTAACAGGAAACTTGGAAATGGCGGAGATGCTTAATGACTTCTTTGTTTCGGTCTTCACCGAGAAGTCTGAAGGAATGCCTAACATAGTGAATGCTAATGGGAAGGGGGTAGGTTTAGCAGATAAAATAAAAAAAGAACAAGTTAAAAATCACTTAGAAAAGTTAGATGCCTGCAAGTCACCCGGGCCTGATGAAATGCATCCTAGAATACTCAAGGAGCTAATAGAGGAGGTATCTGAGCCTCTAGCTATTATCTTTGGAAAATCATGGGAGACGGGAGAGATTCCAGAAGACTGGAAAAGGGCAAATATAGTGCCCATCTATAAAAAGGGAAATAAAAACAACCCAGGAAACTACAGACCCCAGTGAGTTTAACTTCTGTGCCAGGGAAGATAATGGAGCAAGTAATTAAGGAAATCATCTGCAAACACTTGGAAGGTGGTAAGGTGATAGGGAACAGCCAGCATGGATTTGTGAAGAACAAATCATGTCAAACCAATCTGATAGCTTTCTTTGATAGGATAACGAGCCTTGTGGATAAGGGTGAGGCTGTGGATGTGGTATACCTAGACTTTAGTAAGGCATTTGATACGGTCTCGCATGATATTCTTATTGATAAACTAGGCAAATACAATTTAGATGGGGCTACTATAAAGGTGGGTGCATAACTGGCTGGATAACCGTACTCAGAGAGTTGTTATTAATAGTTCCCAATCCTGCTGGAAAGCCATAACGAGTGGGGTATCGCAGGGGTCTGTTTTGGGACCGGCGCTGTTCAATATCTTCATCAACGACTTAGATATTGGCATAGAAAGTACGCTTATTAAGTTTGCGGATGATACCAAACTGGGAGGGATTGCAACTGCTTTGGAGGACAGGGTCATAATTCAAAATGATCTGGACAAATTGGAGAAATGGTCTGAGTTAAACAGGATGAAGTTTAACAAAGACAAATGCAAAGTGCTCCACTTAGGAAGGAACAATCAGTTTCACACATACAGAATGGGAAGAGACTGTCTAGGAAGGAGTACGGCAGAAAGGGATCTAGGGGTTATAGTGGACCACAAGCTAAATATGAGTCAACAGTGTGATGCTGTTGCAAAAAAAGCAAACCTGATTCTGGGATGTATTAACAGGTCTGTTGTGAGCAAGACACGAGAAGTCATTCTTCCGCTCTACTCTGCTCTGGTTAGGCCTCAGCTGGAGTATTGTGTCCAGTTCTGGGCACCGCATTTTAAAAAAGATGTGGAGAAATTGGAAAGGGTCCAGAGAAGAGCAACAAGAATGATTAAAGGTCTTGAGAACATGACCTATGAAGAAAGGCTGAAAGAATTGGCTTTGTTTAGTTTGGAAAAGAGAAGACTGAGAGGAGACATGATAGCAGTTTTCAGGTATTTAAAAGGGTGTCATAAGGAGGTGGGAGAAAACTTGTTCACCTTAGCCTCTAAGGATAGAACCAGAAGCAAAGGGTTTAAACTGCAGCAAGGGAGGTCTAGGTTGGACATTAGGAAAGTCATCCCAGACACTAATGCTAAGTCACACAATGGCAGCATCTACTGTCAGTGGGGTCCAAGCACTATTTCAACCCCACAGTTTTGGATCAACTCCCCACAAGGGGAGGTGAAGAGAACCAACAGCACCACACACACACACACACACACACACACACCACTCCTGGTGGTGTGAGGGGAACAAGAGAAAGGACAAAAGAAGTAAGAGATGAAGAGAAAGGAAGGAGGGATGGAGGAAAAGGTAAAATGAAAAGGACAAACCCTAGTGTTCCCAGTGATTCTACGGGACAAAATTCCAGGGAGGGAATAAAATTCTGCCACCTTAAACTACTGTTTTCCATGCCGAGAATTCAGCTGGCACCAGATGGATCAGACTGAGCAGGTTCCAAAACCTCTTGGAGGCTCTTACCTTCTAATTTTCAAGTAAAATCAGTAAAAGGAAAGGAGAAAACTCGAAAGAGGCTCCTGCTCGCACTTAAATACGTGAACCCTAATACTCTCTCAGTCCTCAAAAAGAAACCTCGAGAAGCAGACTTGCTGAAGCAAAGCCACAGGGGTCTCTGAGGTTTCCCTGGTCGTAAGCCCCTGTCCTCCCTGGCTGAAGACAGCATCTCTCTCTGAGGTCACCACCTCCCTAACACCTTTGACCAGTATGCTGAGGTCCTTGAAAAAGCCTTTGTGATATCACTGCCACACCCAACCAAACCCTAAAGTGCTCATGTCCTGCTGCTTGCCTGACACTTTGAAGGTTTGAGCTACGCTCTGTGGATCACACCACAAAATTCGTCTTCATTCTAGGAAGCAAGCTAGCTAGACAGTAAAACATCAGAGGCTGCTCCCAATACTACACTCAGTGTTTCCAAAATTTGTAGACGTTATGGCCACAAGAGACCTTTAGAGCATCTCATCTAAGCCCCTGCATATCATAGGCCTCCTGTATAGTACAATAGCTACTTTTTGGGCACACACATTCCAGAAAGGCATCTAGTCTTCATTCAATGACATCAAGAGATGGAGAATCCACCACTTTCCCTTTTAGTGAGTGCCAGGGGGCTCCATTTCGCCTTCCACTAGCTCGCCATTTAGAGGGAGACAGAGCAGTACCTGCAGCAGGGAGCAGGAGATGCTGAAGGCATCAGAGGCGCAGCCCCTGCAGTGTCTCAGGCACCTGGCGCAAGTGGCGGATAATTCGGGTGCATCACTTTGGCCGTGACGTCCTCCTCCTGCAAGGGAACGAGAACCTGTCAGAGACTCAAACGCCCCGAGGAATCAGGGGGAATTAAGGGCACCTGGAACCAGCAGTATTTCCACTCAGCACCTGCCCACCACTGAGGGATGAATTCACCTCCTGAACCCCAGAATGGAGTCTTCTTGTCCTTTCTAGTAACCTCCAGTGCCAACCCCCCTCCTTCTAGGGTGAGCTCCTGCTTCCTCCCACTCAGTGTTCTTGACAGCTGTTCCACCTCCAAACCAAACCTCAAGTTATCAGAACCCTCTTGTCCACCCCCAACCAGGTTGGGCAGGGAGGCGGCTCTAGCGGGGGGGCCGGAAGGAATTCTGCCAGAAGTGAAGAGGTTGAGGGGAGGTTGAGATCTTGCTCCAAGTCATCCCAGACACTAATGCTAAGCCACAGGATGGCAGGATCTTGTGTCAGTGGAGTCCAAGCACTATTTCAACCCCACAGTTTTAGAGGAACTTCCCACAAGGAGAGGTGAACAGAACCCCCAGCAATACACACACAGACACACACACACACACCACTCCTGGTGGTGGGAGGGGAACAAGAGAAAGGACAAAAGAAGTAAGAGATGAAGAAAAAGGAAGGAGGGATGGAGGAAAAGGTAAAATGAAAAGGACAAACGCTAATATCCCTAGTGATTCTACGGGATAAAATACAAGGGACGGAATAAAATTCTGCCACCTTGAACTAGTGTTTCCCATGCCTAGAATTCAGCTGGCACCAGATGGATCAGACTGTGGAGGTTCCAAAACCTCTTGGAGGCTCTTACCTTCTCAACAGGGAAGTCTGTTTTCATAGAATCATAGAATCATAGAATATCAGAGTTGGAAGGGACCTCAAGAAGTCATCTAGTCCAACCCCATGCTCAGAGCAGGACCAATTCCCAGCTAAATCACCCCAGCCAGGTCTTTGTCAAGCCGGGCCTTAAAAACCTCCAAGGAAGGAGACTCCATTTTTTTCCCCCCATCTTATATGGAACCAATCACCAGAGACCCCAACCATCGAAAAATCCCCAAATGTGCTTTGTTGCTTCTAACTAATTTCTAGTAAAATCAGTAAAAGGAAAGGAGAAAACTCGAAAGAGGCTCCTGCTCCCACTCACATACGTGAACCCTAATACTCTGTCAGTCCTCAAAGAGAGACCTCGAGAAGGAGACTTGCTGAAGCAAAACCACAGGGGTCTCTGAGGTTTCCCTGGCCCTGTGCTCCTGTCATGCCTGGCTCATGTCACCATCTCTCTCTGAGGTCACCACCTCCCTAACACCTTTGAGCAATTCACCTCCTCAACCCCAGAATGGAGTCTTCTTGTCCTTTCTAGTAACCTCCAGTGCCAACCCCACTCCTTGTAGGATGAGCTCCTGCTACCTCCAGCTCAGTGCCCTTGAGAGCTGTTCCACCTCCAAACCACAGCTCAAGTTATCAGAACCCTCTTCTCCACCCCCACCCAGGTTGGGCAGGGAGGCGGATCTAGCTGGGGGGGCAGCAGGGATTCTGAAAGCAGAAAAGTGCGTTGCGGGGAGGTTGAGACCTTGCCCCAAGTCATCGCAGACAGTAATGTTAAGCCACAGGATGGGAGCATCTAGTGTCAGTGGAGTCCAAGCACTATTTCAACCTCACAGTATTGGATCAACTTTCCACAAGGGGAGGTGAAGAGCACCGCCAACAACACACACACACACACACACACTCCTGGTGGTGGGAGGGGAACAGGAGAAAGGACAAAAGAAGTAAGTGATGAAGAGAAAGGAAGGAGGGATGGAGGAAAAGGTAAAACGAAAAGGACAAAACCTAATGTCCCCAGTGATTCCACGGGACAAAATCCCAGGGAGGGAATAAAATTCTGCCACCTTGAGCTAGTGTTTTCCATGCCTAGAATTCAGCTGGCACCAGGTGGATCAGACTGAAAAGGTTACAAACCTCTCCGAGGCTCTTAACTTCTTAACAGGGACGTCTGTTTTCTAGTAAAATCAGTAAAGAGAAAGGAGAAATCTTGAAAGAGGCTCCTGCTCGCACTCACATACGTCAGCCCTAATTCTCTCTCAGTCCTCAAAGAGAGACCTCGAGAAGGAGACTTGCTGAAGCAAAGCCACAGGGGTCTCTGAGGTTTCCCTGGCCCTGGGCCCCTGTCCTGCCTGGCTGATGTCAGCATCTCTCTCTGAGGTCACCACCTCCCTAACACATTTGACCAATAAGCTGACATCCTGCAAAAGGCCTTTGTGATGTCACTGCCACACCCAACCAAACCCTGAAGTGCTAATGTCCTGCTGCTGGCCTGACACTTTGAAGGTTTGAGGTTGTCATAACTATAAAGGGAAGGGTAACAGCTGTCCTGTGTACAGTACTATAAAATCCTCCTGGCCAGAGACTCCAAAATCCTTTTCCCTGTAAAGGGTTAAGAAGCTCAGGTAACCTGGCTGGCATCTGACCTAAAGGACCAATAAGGGGACAAGATACTTTCAAATCTTGGGGAGGGGAAGGCTTTTGTTTGTGTTCTTTGTTTGTGTGGGTGTTCGCCCTCGGGACTGAGAGGGACCAGACATCAATCCAGGTTCTCCACATCTTTCTAAACAAGTCTCTCCTATTTCAAACAAGGCGTGTTAGTTTTCCTTTGTTTTCTCAACTTGTAAATGTACCTTTTACTAGAGTGTTTATCTTTGTTTGCTGTACTTTGAACCTAAGACTAGAGGGGAGTCCTCTGAGCTCTTTAAGTTTGATTACCCTGTAAGGTTAATTTCCATACTGATTTTACAGAGATGATTTTTACCTTTTTCTTTAATTAAAAGCCTTATTTTTAAGAACCTGATTGATTTTTCCTTGTTTTAAGATCCAAGGAGTTTGGATCTTGATTCACCAGGAGTTGGTGGGAGGAAGGAGGGGAAAAGACGGTTACTCACCGTTGTAACTGTTGTTCTTCGAGATGTGTTGCTCATATCCATTCCATTAGGTGTGTGCGCGCCGCGTGCACGATCGTCGGAAGATTTTTACCCTAGCAACACCGGCGGGTCGGCTGTGGAGCCCCCTAGAGTGGCGCCTTCATGGCGCTGAATATATACCCCAGCCGACCCGGCGCCCCCTCAGTTCCTTCTTGCCGGCTACTCCGACAGTGGGGACGGAGGGCGGGTTTGGAATGGATATGAGCAACACATCTCGAAGAACAACAGTTACAACGGTGAGTAACCGTCTTTTCTTCTTCGAGTGCTTGCTCATATCCATTCCATTAGGTGACTCCCAAGCCCAACTTAGGTGGTGGGGTCGGAGTGAGACATTGCTGTGTGCAAAACTGCTGATCCGAAGGCAGCATCGTCCCTGGACTGCTGCACTAGTGCATAGTGTTCTGTAAACGTGTGGACTGACGACCAAACCGCAGCTCTACAAATGTCCTGGATCGGAACTTGCGCCAGGAAAGCCGTCGAGGAAGCTTGGGCCCTCGTGGAGTGAGCGGTGAGGTGTGGTACTGAGACATCTGCCAGGTCGTAGCAAGTCCGGATGCAAGACGTAATCCAGGAGGATAGGCGTTGTGAGGAGACCGGTGAGCCTTTCATTCGGTCGGCCACTGCAACGAAGAGTTGCGTCGTCTTTCTAAAGTGCTTTGTGCGGTCAATATAGAAGGCCAGGGCCCTTCGCACGTCCAGGGAATGCAAACGTTGATCCTGGCGAGTAGCATGTGGTTTAGGGTGAAAAACCGGGAGAAATATATCCTGGTTGATATGAAATGGAGAAACCACTTTAGGGAGAAAGGCAGGATGTGGACGAAGCTGCACTTTATCCTTGTGGAAAACTGTGTAAGGGGGCTCGGATGTAAGCGCCCTGAGTTCAGAAACGCGCCTTGCTGAGGTGATGGCTACGAGGAAGGCTGTCTTCCAGGACAGGTACAGAAGTGAACAGGTGGCCAGTGGCTCGAATGGAGGACCTGTGAGCTTGGAGAGAACCAGGTTGAGGTCCCACGTCGGAACGGGCTGACGTTGTTGTGGGTACATCCGGTCTAAGCCCTTGAGGAATCTAACGACCATCGGGTTAGAGAATACCGAGGACGCGAGTTCCCCTGGATGGAAGGCCGATATAGCGGCCAGGTGAACTCTAATTGAAGATATCGCCAACCCTTGCTGTTTTAGGGAGAGGAGATATTCCAAAATAAGAGGAATAGGTGCGTGCAATGGGGACGTGGCTCGTTGTTCGCACCAACAGGAGAACCGCTTCCACTTGGCCAAGTATGTGGTCCGTGTTGAAGGCTTCCTACTGCTCAGCAGAATCTGTTGGACAGAGTGTGAACACTGTTGCTCTGCCTGGGTGAACCATGGAGCAGCCACGCCGTGAGGTGGAGTGATTGCAGGTCGGGGTGACGCAGCCGGCCGTGGTTCTGCGTGATGAGATCCGGATACAACGGAAGCGGGATCGGTGTCTGAACCGAGAGTTCCAGCAGCGTGGTGTACCAATGTTGTCTCGGCCACGCTGGAGCGATCAGAATCACCTGTGCCTGGTCTCTGCGCAATTTGAGCAGTACCTTGTGGACCAGAGGAAACGGAGGGAAGGCATAAAACAGGTGGTCTTTCCAGGGAAGGAGAAACGCATCCGAGAGGGAGCCTGGGGCTCGACCTTGCAGGGAGCAGAACACGTGGCACTTCCTGTTGTCTCGAGATGCAAACAGGTCTATCTGGGGAAACCCCCACTTCTGGAAGACGGAATGTATGATGTCCGGACGGATAGACCACTCGTGCGTTTGAAAGGACCTGCTGAGTCGGTCCGCTAAAGTGTTCTGGACTCCAGGGAGGAACGATGCCGTGAGATGGATTGAGTGGGCGATGCAGAAGTCCCACAGGCGAATGGCCTCTTGGCATAGAATTGACGAACGTGCTCCTCCTTGCTTGTTGATGTAAAACATGGCCGTGGTGTTGTCGGTGAGAACTAACACACAGCGGCCACGTAGGAGATTGAGAAATGCCTGGCACGCCAGGCGCACCGCCATCAGTTCCCGAACATTGATGTGTAGGGCTAGCTGAGGTGCAGTCCACAGGCCCTGGGTATGGTGCTCGTTGAGATGGGCGCCCCAACCCAGAGATGAAGCGTCTGTGACCAGGTGCAGAGAGGGTTGTGGGGCGTGAAACGGCATCCCCTCGCAAACCACATTGTGATCTAGCCACCATGTGAGGGAGGTCAGGACCGAGTTCGGGATTGTGACCACCATATTCAGGCTGTCCCGATGTGGGCGGTATATTGATGACACCCAGGTCTGGAGTGGGCGAAGCCGAAGTCTGGCATGCCTGGTTACGTACGTGCATGAAGCCATGTGACCCAGGAGGGTAAGGCACGACCTCACCGTGGTAGTTGGGAAGGCCTTGAGTCCCTGTATGAGGCTCGTGATGGTGCAAAAGCGATTGTCTGGCAGGATGGCTTGTGCGCGTCTGGAGTCTAGAACCGCACCGATGAATTCTATTCTCTGGGTAGGTTCTAGAGTGGATTTGTCCTTGTTGAGTAGGATACCCAACTTGTTGAATGTGCGCACTATTATGTGGACGTGATCGCGAACTTGTTCCTTGGTGCGACCGCGTACCAGCCAGTCGTCTAGGTACGGGAACACCTGTATCCCTTGCCGACGAAGGTACGCTGCCACGACAGCCATACATTTCGTGAAGACCCGTGGGGCCGAAGATAGTCCGAAGGGAAGGACTGCAAATTGGTAGTGCACCCTGTTTACCACGAATCGGAGGAAGCGTCTGTGAGGCGGGAAAATAGCAATGTGAAAGTATGCGTCTTTCATGTCGAGGGCGGCAAACCAGTCTCCAGGATCGAGGGAAGGGATAATGGCCCCCAGAGAGACCATGCGGAACTTCAACTTTACTACGAATTTGTTGAGTCCGCGCAAGTCCAAGATGGGTCGCAGACCTCCTTTGGACTTGGGAATGAGGAAATAACGGGAATAGAATCCCCTGCCCCTTAATTCCACTGGAACCTCCTCTATGGCCCCCATAGCGAGGAGCGTAGAAACTTCCTGTATAAGAAGTTGCTCGTGAGAAGGGTCCCTGAAGAGGGACGGGGAAGGGGGGGAGGAGGGGGGGATAGAAGAAAACTGGATAGCGTATCCCCTCTCCACCGTGCGGAGGACCCAACGGTCCGAAGTTATAAGGGACCAAGCACGGTGGAAGTGGGAGAGGCGATCCCGAAAGGAGGGGGCTGGATCCTGGGGGATGACTGGGGCGCCGTCCTCGACCGCACCTTCAAAAGTTCTGCCTGGGGCCTGAAGGTGGTCGAGGTGGCCCCTGGTTCTGGCCGGGTTGAGGGCCGGTCCACCTTCTTCTACCACCTCGCCCTCGCCTCCGGGCCGAGTCCTGTCTCTGACGAGGCGGGGGGGGGTAGAAGCGCTGAGGCTGCGGCCTAAATGGCCTGCGCTGGGGGCCCACAACATGCATCCCCAGGGAGCGCATGATTGTTCTCGAGTCCTTGAGGCTCTGCAGGCGAGAGTCCGTCTTATCCGAGAACAATCCATGACCCTCAAAAGGCAGATCTTGTAGGGTTTGCTGCAGCTCCGGAGGCAAACCCGAAACCTGAAGCCAGGAGATCCTGCGCATAGCGATGCCCGAAGCCAGGGTCCTCGCCGCTGAGTCTGCAATGTCCAAGGAGGCCTGCAAGGAGGTCCGAGCCACCTTCTTGCCCTCCTCTACCATGGCTCCAAACTCTTCCCTGGACTCTTGGGGAATCAACTCCTTAAACTTCCCCATAGAGTTCCAGGAGTTGAAATTGTAGCGGCTCAGTAGCGCCTGTTGGTTCGCCGCTCTAAGTTGTAGCCCTCCGGCTGAGTAAACCTTACGGCCAAACAGGTCGAGCCGCTTAGCCTCTTTTGATTTAGGCGCTGCAGCCTGCTGGCCGTGGCGCTCTCGTGCATTCACTGATTCCACCACCAGTGAGCACGGTTGGGGGTGGGTATACAAGTACCCATAGTCCTTAGAGGGGACAAAGTATTTTCTTTCCACCCCTCTCGCTGTGGGTGGAATGGAGGCAGGAGTTTGCCATATCGTATCCGCATTCGATTGGATCGTGCGGATCAGAGGTAACGCCACGCTCGATGGGGCATCTGCTCCAAGGATGTTCACGATCGGGTCGTGCACCTCCACTATCTCCTCCGCCTGCAGGTCCATATTACGGGCCATCCTACGCAGGAGATCCTGGTGAGCCCGAAGATCTATCGGAGGGGGACCCGTACATGAAGTGCCCGCCACTGCCTCGTCCGGAGAGGAGGAAGAGGATGCCTCCGGTGGTACCGGATCCAAGGGGGGGTCCTGATCCCCTTGCTCTTGGGCCGGGGCATCACCTGCACTTGGGTCCCTGGTGTCGGGTGGCGTGGACACCGAAGCCTCCATGCCTCCTGGCGGAGGCCGAGAGATGGTGGATTCTGGGGCCCTTCTAACCGAGTGACCCGAGCGAGAGGTCGATGGTATTGGAGCCCCTTGCTCTTGGTGGTATGCCCACGGGGTCCAAAACGACCAGTGAGATGGTCCATGAGAGTGGTCCTCTGCCATCTCTTGCCAGTGGCCGAAATTTTGTTCATCGGCGTGCCCTTGAGGGGGGTATGCCGATCTCGACAGGTCCTCCGAGGAGCGAGACACCGATCTAGACGGCCATGGCGGTGCCGAGAGAGATGAAACCATCCCGGTGGGCTGCGGTGCCGCACGGTGCCGGTCCGGAGATGATCTATCTCTACGCGGTGCCGGCGATCGGTGCCGGGACCGCGACCGGTGCCGATGACCTCGTCGGTGCCGGGAGTCGGATCTGGACCTCGACGAGGACCTGGAGTATGCCCGGTGCCGGGAGCGACCCCTCGACGTCGAGCGCCGACCGTAGCGGTGCCGAGAACTACGTCTCGACGTTGATCGGTGCCGACGATCATGTCGGTGCCGAGACGAAGAGCGGTGCCGCGAAGAAGATCTTGGCCGCGAGTACGACCGGTGCCGAGACGATATTCGGTGCCGGGACTGCGAGCGGCGTGGGGACCTGCTTCGGGACCTGGACCGGTGCCGAGGTTCCAGCCCTTGTGATGGCGGGCGCATCAAGGCAGGTTTCCCCCTCGACTGGACCGGGCGAGTCAACGGTGCAGTCGGTGCCGGTGGTTGAGGCGGTGCCGGCTCCGTGAGAGCTATTAAGTCTCTCGCCGCCGCGAAGGTCTCTGGAGTCGACGGGAGGCACTGTATCACCGCCGGCCTGGGGGGAGACGCTATTTGCACCGGACTCAACGGCCTCGGCGCCGGAGTCGACGGTGCCGGAGGCACCTGTTTTCGTTGCTCCACCGGTGGACGCGGCTCTACCCCCGACACTGGGGGAGCTGGCGTCTTCGGCACTGATGTCCCCGTCTTATGGGCTTTTTTATGCCCTGGGGATAAGGACCGGCGCAGAGGCACTTGCTGTGTCTGCGGTGCCGACGAGGTCCGGTGCCGGGGAGGCTTGTCTGACGCCACTCGCGTGGTCGTCGCAGCCGGTGCCGCCGGGGCACTGCGCACCGAGGTGCTAGGTGCCGGGGCCTTGCTCGTGGAAGGAGCGTCCGGGCTAAGAGCCGCCTCCATCAGAAGTTGCCTGAGCCGAAAGTCCCGCTCCTTCTTGGTTCTCGGACGAAAGGCCTTACAGATTTTACACTTGTCTGTCTGGTGTGACTCTCCCAGGCACTTCAGACAGGATTCGTGCGGGTCGCTCGTGGGCATAGGTTTAGCGCAGGAGGCGCACAGCTTGAAGCCGGGAGCGTTGGGCATGAGCCCGGCCCCGCGGCCGGGGGAGAAAGGGGGGAGACGACCCCCTTAACCCCCTGGACTATTTAGAACAACTTTAAAACTACTTAACTAACTTACAACAAACTCTAAGACTATAACTATAACTACAACTATGATACAACAAGATAAGCTAGGGAAAGTGGAGAACAGCTAAGCAGCGCTCCACAGTTCCAACGACCGTCAGGGGCGGTAAGAAGGAACTGAGGGGGCGCCGGGTCGGCTGGGGTATATATTCAGCGCCATGAAGGCGCCACTCTAGGGGGCTCCACAGCCGACCCGCCGGTGTTGCTAGGGTAAAAATCTTCCGACGATCGTGCACGCGGCGCGCACACACCTAATGGAATGGATATGAGCAAGCACTCGAAGAAGAATGGTTAATTTCTCCTTCTTTTAGATCCAAGGGGGTTGGATCTGTATTCACCAGAAGTTGGTGGGAGGAAGGAGGGGGGATGGTTAATTTCTCCTTGTTTTAAGATCCAAGGGGTTTGGATCTGTATTCACCAGGGAATTGGTGAAAGGTTTCTCAAGGCTACCCAGGGGAGGAAATTAGCCTTGGGATGGTGGTTAAGCTTAGAAGTTTTCATGCAGGCCCCTACATTTGTACCCTAAACTTCAAAGTGGGGATACAGCCTTGACACAGGTACTCTCTGTGGATCACCCCACTCAATGCGTCTTCTTTCTAGGAAGCAAGCCGGCTAGACAGTAAAACATCAGAGGCTGCTCCCAATACTACACTCAGTGTTTCCAAAAGTAGGAGACTTTCTGGCCACAAGAGACCTTTAGAGCATCTCATCTAATCTCCTCCATATGATAGGCCTCCTGTATAGTACCATAGTTACTTTTTCGGCGCACACATTCCAGAAAGGCATCTAGTCTTCATTCAATGACATCAAGAGATGGAGAATCCACCACTTTCCCTTTTAGTGAGTGCCAGGGGGCTCCATTTCCCCTTCCACTAGCTCGCCATTTACAGGGAGACAGAGCAGTACCTGCAGCAGGGAGCTGGAATTGCTGAAGGCCTCAGAGGCGCAGCCCCTGCAGTGTCTCAGGCACCTGGCGCAAGTGGCGGATGATGCGGGTGCATCACTTTGGCCGTGACGTCCTCCTCCTGCAAGGGAACGAGAACCTGTCAGAGACTCAAACGCCCCGAGGAATCAGGGGGAATTAAGGGCACCTGGAACCAGCAGTATTTAAACTGACTACCTGCCCACCACTGAGGGATGAATTCACCTCCTGAACCCCAGAATGGAGTCTTCTTGTCCTTTCTAGTAACCTCCAGTGCCAACCCACCACCCTGTAGGGTGAGCTCCTGCTACCTCCCCCTCAGTACCCTTGACAGCTGTTCTACCTCCAAACCACAGCTCAAGTTATCAGAACCTCTTCTCCACCCCAACCCAGGTTGCGCAGGGAGGCGGCCCTAGCGGGGGGGCAGGAGGGATTCTGCCAGCAGTGAAGTGGGTTGCGGGGAAGTTGAGATCTTGCCCCAAGTTGTCCCAGACACTAATGCTAAGCCACAGGATGGCAGCATCTAGTGTCAGTGGAGTCCAAGCACTATTTGAACCCGACAGTTTTGGATCAACTTCCCACAAGGGGAGGTGAAGAGCACCCCCAGCAACACACACACCACTCCTGGAGGTGGGAGGGGAACAAGAGAAAGGACAAAAGAAGTAAGAGATGAAGAGAAAGGAAGGAGGGATGGAGGAAAAGGTAAAACGAAAAGGACAAACCCTAGTGTCCCCAGTGATTCCACGGGACAAAATTCCAGGGAGGGAATAAAATTCTGCCACCTTAAACTACTGTTTTCCATGCCGAGAATTCAGCTGGCACCAGATGGATCAGACTGAGCAGGTTCCAAAACCTCTTGGAGGCTCTTACCTTCTAATTTTCAAGTAAAATCAGTAAAAGGAAAGGAGAAAACTCGAAAGAGGCTCCTGCTCGCACTCACATACGTCAACCCTAACACTCTCTCAGTCCTCAAAAAGAAACCTCGAGAAGGAGACTTGCTGAAGCAAAGCCACAGGGGTCTCTGAGGTTTCCCTGGTTGTAAGCCCCTGTCCTCCCTGGCTGAAGACAGCATCTCTCTCTGAGGTCACCACCTCCCTAACACCTTTGACCAGTACGCTGAGGTCCTTGAAAAAGCCTTTGTGATATCACTGCCACACCCAACCAAACCCTAAAGTGCTCATGTCCTGCTGCTGGCCTGACACTTTGAAGGTTTGAGCTACGCTCTGTGGATCACACCACAAAATTCGTCTTCATTCTAGGAAGCAAGCTAGCTAGACAGTAAAACATCAGAGGCTGCTCCCAATACTACACTCAGTGTTTCCAAAGGTAGGAGACTTTCTGGCCAGAAGAGACCTTTACAGCATCTCATCTAACCCCCTCCATATCATAGGCTTCCAGTATAGTACAATAGTTACTTTTTGGGCACACACATTCCAGAAAGGCATCTAGTCTTCAATCAATGATATCAAGAGTTGGAGAATCCACCACTTTCCCTTTTAGTGAGTGCCAGGGGGCTCCATTTCCCCTTCCACTAGCTCCCCATTTACAGTGAGCCAGAGCAGTACCTGCAGTAGGGAGAGGGAGTTGCTAAGGCCTCAGAGGAACAGCCCCTGCAGTGTCTCAGGCACATGGCGTAAGTGCCGGATGATGCGGAGCTGGTGCATCCCTTTGGCCGTGACGTCCTCCTCCTGCAAGGGAACGAGAACCCTTTCAGAGACTCAAATGCCCCGAGGAATCAGGGGCAATTAAGGACACCTGGAACCAGTAGTATTTCCACCCAGCACCTGCCCACCACTGAGGGATGAATTCACCTCCTGAACCCCAGAATGGAGTCGTCTTCTCCTTTCTAGTAATCTCCAGTGCCAACCCCCGTCCTTGTAGGGTGAGCTCCTGCTACCTCCCCCTCAGTGCCCTTGACAGCTGTTCCACCTCCAAACCACAGCTCAAGTTATCAGAACCCTCTTCTCCACCCCCACCCAGGTTGGGCAGGGAGGCGGCTCTAGCAGGGGGGGCAGGAGGGATTCTGGCAGCAGTGAAGTGGGTTGCGGGGAGGTTGAGATCTTGCCCCAAGTCATCCCAGACACTAATGCTAAACCACACGATGGCAGCATCTAGTGTCAGTGGAGTCCAAGCACTATTTCAACCATACAGTTTTGGATCAACTCCCAACAAGGGGAGGTGAAGAGCACCCCCAGCAACACACACACACACACACATATACCACTCCTGGTGGTGGGAGGGGAACAAGAGAAAGGACAAAAGAAGTAAGAGATAAAGAGAAAGGAAGGAGGGATGGAGGAAAAGGTAAAACGAAAAGGACAAACCCTAATGTCCCCAGTGATTCTACCAGACAAAATTACAGGGAGGGATTAAAATTCTGCCACCTTGAACTAGTGTTTTCCATGCCTAGAATTCAGCTGGCACCAGATGGATCAGACTGAGCAGGTTCCAAAACCTCTTGGAGCCTCTTACTTTCTAAACAGGGATGTCTGTTTTCTAGTAAAATCAGTAAAAGGAAAGGAGACAACTCGAAAGAGGCTCCTGCTGTCACTCAAATACGTGAATCCTAATACTCTCTCAGTCCTCAAGAGAAACCTCGAGAAGGAGACTTGCTGAAGCAAAGCCACAGGGGTCTCTGAGGTTTCCCTGGCCATGCGCCCCTGTCCTGCCTCGCTGATGGCAGCATCTCTCTCTGAGGTTACCACCTCCCTAACACCTTTGACCAATATGCTGAGGTCCTGCAAAAGACCTTTGTGATATCACTGCCACCAATCAAACCCTTAAGTGCTAATGTCCTGCTGCTGGCCTGACACTATGAAGGTTTGAGCTACTCTCTGTGGATCACCCCACTCAATGCGTCTTCATTCTAGGAAGCAAGTGGGCTAGACAGTAAAACATCAGAGGCTGCTCCCAATGCGACACTCAGTGTTTCCAAAATTAGTAGACTTTATGGTCAGAAGAGACCTTTAGAGCATCTAATCTAACCCGCTGCATATCATAGGCTTCCTGTATAGTACAATAGTTACTCTTTGGGCACACACATTCCAGAAAGGCATCTAGTCTTCATTCAATGACATCAAGAGATGGAGAATCCACCACTTTCCCTTTTAGTGAGGGCCAGGGGGCTCCATTTCCCCTTCCACTAGCTCCCCATTTACAGTGAGCCAGAGCAGTACCTGCAGCAGGGAGCGGGAGTTGCTGAAGGCCTCAGAGGAACAGCCCCTGCAGTGTCTCAGGCACCTGGCGCAAGTGCCGGATGATGGGGAGCTGGTGCATCACTTTGGCCGTGACGTCCTCCTGCTGCAATGGAACGAGAACCTGTCAGAGACTCAAACGCCCCGAGGAATCAGGGGGAATTAAGGGCACCTGGAACCAGCAGTATTTCCACCCACCACCTGCCCACCGCTGAGGGATGAATTCACCTCCTGAACCCCAGAATGGAGTCTTCTTGTCCTTTCTAGTATCCTCCAGTGCCAACCCCCCTCCTTGTAGGATTAGCTCCTGCTACCTCCCCCTCAGTGTTCTTCACAGCTATTCCACCTCCAAACCAAACCTCAAGTTATCAGAACCCTCTTCTGCACCCCCAAACAGGTTGGGCATCGAGGCGGCTCTAGCGGGGGGGCAGGAGGGATTCTGCCAGAAGTGAAGTGGGTTGAGGGGAGGTTGAGATCTTGCCCCAAGTCATCCCAGACACTAATGCTAAGCCACAGGATGGCAGCATCTAGTGTCAGTGGAGTCCAAGCACTATTTCAACCATACAGTTTTGGATCAACTCCCCACAAGGGGAGGTGAAGAGCACCCCCAGCAACACACACACAAACACACACACACACCACTCCTGGTGGTGAAAGGGGAACAGGAGAAAGGACAAAAGAAGTAAGAGATGAAGAGAAAGGAAGGAGGGATGGAGGAAAAGGTAAAACGAAAAGGACAAACCCTAATGTCCCCAGTGATTCTACGGGACAAAATCCCAGGGAGGGAATAAAATTCTGCCATCTTAAACTACTGTTTTCCATGCCTAGAATTCAGCTGGCACCAGATGGATCAGACTGAGCAGGTTCCAAAACCTCTTGGAGGCTCTTACCTTCTAAATAGGGACGTCTGTTTTCTAGTAAAATCCGTCAAAGGAAAGGAGAAAACTCGAAAGAGGCTCCTGCTCACACTCACATACGTCAACCCTAACACTCTCTCAGTCCTCAAAGAGAGACCTCGAGAAGGAGACTTGCTGAAGCAAAGCCACAGGGGTCTCTGAGGTTTCCCTGGCCCTGTGCTCCTGTCCTGCCAGGCTGATGTCAGCATCTCTCTCGGAGGTCACCACCTCCCTAACACATTTGACCAATAGGCTGACGTCCTGCAAAAGGCCTTTGTGATGTCACTGCCACACCCACCCTTCCCCGGAAGTGCTAATGTCCTGCTGCTGGCCTGACACTTTGAAGGTTTCAGCTACTCTCTGTGGATCACCCCACTCAATGCCTGTTCATTCTAGGAAGTAAGCCGGCTAGACGGTAAAACATCAGAGGCTGCTCCCAATGCTACACTCAGTGTTTCCAAAATTAGGGGACTTTATGGCCAGAAGAGACCTTTAGAGCATCTCATCTAACCCCTTGCATACCATAGGCTTGCTGTATAGTACAATAGTTACTTTTTGGGCACACACATTGCAGAAAGGCATCTAGTCTTCCTTCAATGACATCAAGAGATGGAGAATCCACCACTTTCCCTTTTAGTGAGTGCCAGGGGGCTCCATTTCCCCTTCCACTACCTCCCCATTTACAGTGAGCCAGAGCAGTACCTGCAGCAGGGAGCGGGAGTTGCTGATGGCCTCAGAGGCACAGCCCCTGCAGTGTCTCAGGAATCTGGCGCAAGTGCTGGATGATGCGGAGCTGGTGCATCACTTTTGGCCGTGACGTCCTCCTGCTGCAAGGGAACGAGAACCTGTCAGAGACTCAAACGCCCCGAGGAATCAGCGGGAATTAAGGGCACCTGGAACCAGCACTACTTCCACCCATCACCTGCCCACCACTGAGGGATAAATTCACCTCCTGAACCCCAGAATGGAGTCTTCTTGTCCTTTCTAGTAACCTCCAGTGACAACCCCCCTCCTTGAAGGATGAGCTCCTGCTATCTCCCCCTCAGTGCCCTTGACAGCTGTTCCACCTCCAAACCACAGCTCAAGTTATTAGTACCTTTGGACACAGACTGGCTAACCTAGTGAGGAGGGTTTTAAACTAGGTTCAACGGGGACAGGTGAGCAAAGCCCACAGGTAAGTGGGGAACATGGAGACCGGGGAGATGGGTCAAAAACGAGAGGGAGTGTGGGCTATATTGTCAGAGAGAAAGGAGGGTCAGGACAAAACTGGGAGGAAAGATCAAACCAGTATCTTAGATGCCTATATACAAATGCGAGAAGTATGGGGAATAAGCAGGAAGAACTGGAAGTGCTAATAAATAAATACAACTATGACATTGTTGGCATCACTGAAACTTGGTGGGATAATACACGTGATTGGAATGTTGGTGTGGATGGGTACAGCTTGCTCAGGAAGGATAGACAGGAGAAAAAGGGAGGAGGTGTTGCCTTGTATATTAAAAATGTACACACTTGGACTGAGGTAGAGATGGACATAGGAGACGGAAGTGTTGAGAGTCTCTGGGTTAGGCTAAAAGGGGTAAAAAACAAGGGAGATGTCATGCTAGGAGTCTACTACAGGCCACCTAACCAGGTGGAAGAGGTGGATGAGGCTTTTTTTAAGCAACTAACAAAATCATCCAAAGCCCAAGATTTGGTGGTGATGGGGGACTTCAACTATCCGGCTATATGTTGGGAAAATAACACAGCGGGGCACAGACTATCCAACAAATTCCTGGACTGCATTGGAGACAACTTTTTATTTCAGAAGGTTGAAAAAGCTACTGGGGGGAAGCTGTTCTAGACTTGATTTTAACAAATAGGGAGGAACTCGTTGAGAATTTGAAAGTAGAAGGCAGCCTGGGTGAAAGTGATCATGAAATCATAGAGTTTGCAATTCTAAGGAAGGGTAGAAGGGAGAACAGCAAAATAGAGACAATGGATTTCAGGAAGGCAGATTTTGGTAAGCTCAGAGAGCTGATAGGTAAGGTCCCATGGGAATCAAGACTGAGGGGAAAAACAACTGAGGAGAGTTGGCAGTTTTTCAAAGGGACACTATTAAGGGCCCAAAAGCAAGCTATTCCGCTGGTTAGGAAAGATAGAAAATGTGGCAAAAGACCACCTTGGCTTAACCATGAGATCTTGCATGATCTAAAAAATAAAAAGGAGTCATATAAAAAATGGAAACTGGGACAGATTACAAAGGATGAATATAGGCAAACAACACAGGAATGCAGGGGCAAGATTAGAAAGGCAAAGGCACAAAATGAGCTCAAACTAGCTACGGGAATAAAGGGAAACAAGAAGACTTTTTATCAATACATTAGAAGCAAGAGGAAGACCAAAGACAGGGTAGGCCCACTGCTTAGTGAAGAGGGAGAAACAGTAACAGGAAACTTGGAAATGGCGGAGATGCTTAATGACTTCTTTGTTTCGGTCTTCACCGAGAAGTCTGAAGGAATGCCTAACATAGTGAATGCTAATGGGAAGGGGGTAGGTTTAGCAGATAAAATAAAAAAAGAACAAGTTAAAAATCACTTAGAAAAGTTAGATGCCTGCAAGTCACCCGGGCCTGATGAAATGCATCCTAGAATACTCAAGGAGCTAATAGAGGAGGTATCTGAGCCTCTAGCTATTATCTTTGGAAAATCATGGGAGACGGGAGAGATTCCAGAAGACTGGAAAAGGGCAAATATAGTGCCCATCTATAAAAAGGGAAATAAAAACAACCCAGGAAACTACAGACCCCAGTGAGTTTAACTTCTGTGCCAGGGAAGATAATGGAGCAAGTAATTAAGGAAATCATCTGCAAACACTTGGAAGGTGGTAAGGTGATAGGGAACAGCCAGCATGGATTTGTGAAGAACAAATCATGTCAAACCAATCTGATAGCTTTCTTTGATAGGATAACGAGCCTTGTGGATAAGGGTGAGGCTGTGGATGTGGTATACCTAGACTTTAGTAAGGCATTTGATACGGTCTCGCATGATATTCTTATTGATAAACTAGGCAAATACAATTTAGATGGGGCTACTATAAGGTGGGTGCATAACTGGCTGGATAACCGTACTCAGAGAGTTGTTATTAATAGTTCCCAATCCTGCTGGAAAGCCATAACGAGTGGGGTATCGCAGGGGTCTGTTTTGGGACCGGCGCTGTTCAATATCTTCATCAACGACTTAGATATTGGCATAGAAAGTACGCTTATTAAGCTTGCGGATGATACCAAACTGGGAGGGATTGCAACTGCTTTGGAGGACAGGGTCATAATTCAAAATGATCTGGACAAATTGGAGAAATGGTCTGAGTTAAACAGGATGAAGTTTAACAAAGACAAATGCAAAGTGCTCCACTTAGGAAGGAACAATCAGTTTCACACATACAGAATGGGAAGAGACTGTCTAGGAAGGAGTACGGCAGAAAGGGATCTAGGGGTTATAGTGGACCACAAGCTAAATATGAGTCAACAGTGTGATGCTGTTGCAAAAAAAGCAAACCTGATTCTGGGATGTATTAACAGGTCTGTTGTGAGCAAGACACGAGAAGTCATTCTTCCGCTCTACTCTGCTCTGGTTAGGCCTCAGCTGGAGTATTGTGTCCAGTTCTGGGCACCGCATTTTAAAAAAGATGTGGAGAAATTGGAAAGGGTCCAGAGAAGAGCAACAAGAATGATTAAAGGTCTTGAGAACATGACCTATGAAGGAAGGCTGAAAGAATTGGCTTTGTTTAGTTTGGAAAAGAGAAGACTGAGAGGAGACATGATAGCAGTTTTCAGGTATTTAAAAGGGTGTCATAAGGAGGAGGGAGAAAACTTGTTCACCTTAGCCTCTAAGGATAGAACCAGAAGCAATGGGTTTAAAGTGCAGCAAGGGAGGTCTAGGTTGGACATTAGGAAAAAGTTCCTAACTGTCAGGGTGGTTAAACACTGGAATAAATTGCCGAGGGAGGTTGTGGAATCTCCATCTCTTGAGATATTTAAGAGTAGGTTAGATAAATGTCTATCAGGGATGGTCTAGATGGTATTTGGTCCTGCCATGCGGGCAGGGGACTGGACTCGATGACCTCTCGAGGTCCCTTCCAGTCCGATAATCTATGAATGTATGAAAAAAACACTGTTCTCCACCCCCACCCAGGTTGGCCAGGGAGGCGGCTCTAGCAGGGGGGGCAGGAGGGATTCTGGCAGCAGTGAAGTGGGTTGCGGGGAAGTTGAGATCTTGCCCCAAGTCATCCCAGACACTAATGCTAAGCCACAGGATGGCAGCATCTAGTGTTAGTGGAGTCCAAACACTATTTCAACCCTACAGTTTTCGAGGAACAGGAGAAAGGACAAAAGAAGTAAGAGATGAAGAGAAAGGAAGGAGGGATGGAGGAAAAGGTAAAACAAAAAGGACAAACCCTAATGTCCCCAGTGATTCCACGGCACAAAATCCAAGGGATGGAATAAAATTCTGCCATCTTAAACTACTGTTTTCCATGCCTAGAATTCAGCTGTCACCACGTGGATCAGACTGAGCAGCTGCCAAAACCTCTTGGAGGCTCTTACCTTCTAAACAGGGACGTCTGTTTTCTAGTAAAATCAGTAAAAGGAAAGGAAAAAACTCGAAAGAGGCTCCTGCACGCACTCACGTACGTGAACCCTAATACTCTCTCAGTCCTCAAAGAAAGACCCCGAGAAGGAGACTTGCTGAAGCAAAGCCACAGGGTCTCTGAGGTTTCCCTGGCCCTGTGCTCCTGTCCTGCCAGGCTGATGTCAGCATCTCTCTCTGAGGTCACCACCTCCCTAACACATTTGACCAATAAGCTGACATCCTGCAAAAGGCCTTTGTGATGTCACTGCCACACCCAACCAAACCCTGAAGTGCTAATGTCCTGCTGCTGGCCTGACACTTTGAAGGTTTGAGGTTGTCATAACTATAAAGGGAAGGGTAACAGCTGTCCTGTGTACAGTACTATAAAATCCTCCTGGCCAGAGACTCCAAAATCCTTTTCCCTCTAAAGGGTTAAGAAGCTCAGGTAACCTGGCTGGCATCTGACCTAAAGGACCAATAAGGGGACAAGATACTTTCAAATCTTGGGGAGGGGAAGGCTTTTGTTTGTGTTCTTTGTTTGTGTGGGTGTTCGCCCTCGGGACTGAGAGGGACCAGACATCAATCCAGGTTCTCCACATCTTTCTAAACAAGTCTCTCCTATTTCAAACAAGGCGTGTTAGTTTTCCTTTGTTTTCTCAACTTGTAAATGTACCTTTTACTAGAGTGTTTATCTTTGTTTGCTGTACTTTGAACCTAAGACTAGAGGGGAGTCCTCTGAGCTCTTTAAGTTTGATTACCCTGTAAGGTTAATTTCCATACTGATTTTACAGAGATGATTTTTACCTTTTTCTTTAATTAAAAGCCTTATTTTTAAGAACCTGATTGATTTTTCCTTGTTTTAAGATCCAAGGAGTTTGGATCTTGATTCACCAGGAGTTGGTGGGAGGAAGGAGGGGAATGGTTAATTTCTCCTTCTTTTAGATCCAAGGGGGTTGGATCTGTATTCACCAGGGAATTGGTGAAAGGTTTCTCAAGGCTACCCAGGGGAGGAAATTAGCCTTGGGATGGTGGTTAAGCTTAGAAGTTTTCATGCAGGCCCCTACATTTGTACCCTAAACTTCAAAGTGGGGATACAGCCTTGACACAGGTACTCTCTGTGGATCACCCCACTCAATGCGTCTTCATTCTAGGAAGCAAGCCGGCTAGACAGTAAAACATCACAGGCTGCTCCCAATGCTACACTCAGTGTTTCCAAAATTTGTAGACTTTATGGCCACAAGAGACCTTTAGAGCATCTCATCTAAGCACCTGCATATCATAGGCCTCCTGTATAGTACAATAGTTACTTTTTGGGCACACACATTCCAGAAAGGCATCAAGTCTTCATTCAATGACATCAAGAGATGGAGAATCCACCACTTTCCCTTTTAGTGAGTGCCAGGGGGCTCCATTTCCCCTTCCACTAGCTCGCCATTTACAGGGAGACAGAGCAGTACCTGCAGCAGGGAGCGCGAGTTGCTGAAGGCCTCAGAGGCGCAGCCCCTGCAGTGTCTCAGGCACCTGGCGCAAGTGGCGGATGATGCGGGTGCATCACTTTGGCCGTGACGTCCTCCTCCGGCAAGGGAACGAGAACCTGTCAGAGACTCAAACGCCCCGAGGAATCAGGGGGAATTAAGGGCACCTGGAACCAGCAGTATATAAACTGACTACCTGCCCACCACTGAGGGATGAATTCACCTCCTGAACCCCAGAATGGAGTCTTCTTGTCCTTTCTAGTAACCTCCAGTGCCAACCCACCACCTTGTAGGGTGAGCTCATGCTACCTCCCCCTCAGTGCCCTTGACAGCTGTTCCACCTCCAAACCACAGCTCAAGTTATCAGAACCGTCTTCTCCACCCCAACCCAGGTTGCGCAGGGAGGCGGCCCTAGCAGAGGGAGCAGGAGGGATTCTGCCAGCAGTGAAGTGGGTTGCGGTGAAGTTGAGATCTTGCCCCAAGTTGTCCCAGACACTAATGCTAAGCAACAGGATGGCAGCATCTAGTGTCAGTGGAGTCCAAGCACTATTTGAACCCGACAGTTTTGGATCAACTTCCCACAAGGGGAGGTGAAGAGCACCCCCAGCAACACACACACCACTCCTGGAGGTGGGAGGGAAACAAGAGAAAGGACAAAAGACGTAAGAGATGAAGAGAAAGGAAGGAGGGATGGAGGAAAAGGTAAAACGAAAAGGACAAACCCTAGTGTCCCCAGTGATTCCACGGGACAAGATTCCAGGGAGGGAATAAAATTCTGCCACCTTAAACTACTGTTTTCCATGCCGAGAATTCAGCTGGCACCAGATGGATCAGACTGAGCGGGTTCCAAAACCTCTTGGAGGCTCTTACCTTCTAAATAGGGGCTCCTGCTCGCACTC